>NC_142444.1:60889469-61192500 GCF_059453495.1 Arachis ipaensis
AATTATGAAATAAAATTAAGAAAAAGATTTTTGAAAAATATTTTTTTAAAATTTTCGAAAATAAATAAGAGAAATTAAAAAGATTTGATTTTTGAAAAAGATTTTGAAAAAGATAAGATTTTTAAATTGAAAATTTGATTTGACTCATAAAAACAACTAGATTTTAAAAATTTTTGAAAAAGTCAATCCAAATTTTCGAAATTTATGAGTGAAAAAGGGAAAGATATTTTTTGAATTTTGAATTTTTAATGATGAAAGAGAAAAACATGAAAATGATGCAATGCATGAAAATTTTGGATCTAAACATGTGATGCATGCATGAACACCTTGAATGTCAAGATGAACACCAAGAACACTTTGAATATCAAGATGAACATCAAGAACTTATTTTTGAAAAATTTTCAAGAAAAGAAAACATGCAAGACACCAAACTTAGAAATTTTTCATGTATAGACACTATGAATGCAAAAATGCATATAAAAAACAAGAAAAGACACAAAACAAGAAAATATGAAGATCAAACAAGAAGACTGGCCAAGAACAACTTGAAGATCATGAAGAACGCTATGAATGCATGAACTTTCGAAAAATGCATAAAAAATTTTTTTAGAAAAAATGCAATTGATACCAAACTTAAAAATTGACTCAAGACTCAAACAAGAAACACAAAATATTTTTTATTTTATGATTTTATTAATTTTTTTTTGGATTTTTGTATATTTTTATTTTTTTTTGAAAATTATTTGAAGAAGAAAAATAAAGATTTCAAAATTTTTAATATGAATTCCAGGAATCTTGTGCTCTTTAGTCTAAAGCTCCAATCTGAGGGTTAGACATGGCTTAATAGCCAGCCAAGCTTTAGTATGCTATTACATGCATTGAAGTAATTAGTTGAATCCTTAGTCCAAAGGAATTTGGACATGGCTTTACAGCCAGCCAGGATTCAACAAATCATCATGAAACACTAGGATTCATTCTTAAAAATTCTAAAATAATTTTCGAAAACAGATGAGAAATTTTTGAAAGATCTTTTGAAAAATTTTTGAAAATAAAACAAAAAGAAAATTACCTAATCTGAGCAACAAGATGAACCGTCAGTTGTCCAAACTCGAACAATCCCCGGCAACGGCGCCAAAAACTTGGTGTACGAAATTGTGATCCCTGGTAATGGCTCCAAAAACTTGGTGCTCTAATCTTAATTCATGATTTGTCACAACTTCGATACAACTAACCAGCAAGTGCACTGGGTCGTCCAAGTAATAAAACATTACGTGAGTAAGGGTCGATCCCACGGAGATTGTCGGCTTGGAGCAAGCTATGGTCACCTTGTAAATCTTAGTCAGACGGATATCAAATGGTTATGGAGTTTTAAACAGAAAATAAAGATAGAAATACTTATGTAATTCATTGGTGAGAATTTCAGATAAGTGTATAGAGATGCTTTCGTTCCTCTGAACCTCTGCTTTCCTGCTGTCTTCATCCAATCCTTCCTACTCCTTTCCATGGCAAGCTTTATATAGGGCATCACCATTGTCAATGGCTACATCCCATCCTCTCTGTGAAAAAGGTCCAAATGCTCTGTCACGGCACGGCTAATCATCTGGAGGTTCTCGATCATACTGGAATAGGGTTCACCCTCCTTTTGCGTCTGTCACTACACCCAGCACTCGCGAGTTTGAAGTTCGTCAAAGCCATCCCTTCCCAGATCCTACTCGGAATACCACAGATAAGGTTTAGACTTTCCGAATCTCAGGAATGGCCATCCATGGGTTCTAACTTATACCATGAAGATTCTAATATCTCGGACTCGGTCCTCTGTATTAGATATCTAAGAGATACTCATTCTAGCTTGTTTGCATTTAGAACGGAAGTGTTTGTCAGGCACGCATTCATGAGTGAGAATGATGATGAGCGTCACATAATCATCACATTCATCATGTTCTTGGGTGCGAATGGATATCTTAGAAGCGGAATAAGTTGGATTAAATATAAAACAGTAGTACTTTGCATTAAATCATGAGGAACAGCAGAGCTCCACAGCTTAATCTATGGAGTGCAGAAACTCTACCGTTGAAAAATACATAAGTGAAAGGTTCAGGCATGGCCGAATGGCCAGCCCCCATGATCTAAGAACTAGACGTCCCAAGATGATCCGAAGATCATAAGATATAAATACAATAGTAAAAAGTCCTATTTATACTAAACTAGCTACTAGGGTTTACAGAAGTAAGTAATTGATGCATAAATCCACTTCTGGGGCCCACTTGGTGTGTGCTTGGGCTGAGCTTGAATGTTACACGTGCAGAGGCTTCTTCTGGAGTTGAACACCAAGTTGTAACGTATTTTTGGCGTTCAACTCTGGTTCGTGACGTGTTTCTGGCGTTTAACTCCAGACTGCAACGTAGAACTGGCGTTCAACGCCCTTTTGCGTTATCTAAACTCGGCCAAAGTATGGACTATTATATATTGCTAGAAAGCCTGGATGTCTACTTTCCAAAGCAATTGGAAGCGTGCTATTTTGAGTTCTGTAGCTCCAGAAAATCAACTTTGAGTGAAGGGAGGTCAGAATCCAACTAAATCTGATTTTTGCTCAAGTCCCTCAATTTCAGCCAGAAAATACCTGAAATCACAGAAAAACACACAAACTCATAGTAAAGTCCAGAAATGTAAATTTAACATAAAAACTAATAAAAACATCCCTAAAAGTAACTAGATCCTACTAAAAACATACTAAAAACAATGCCAAAAAGCGTATAAATTATCCGCTCATCAAGGCGCAACCCCAAAGCTATTGCAGAGATTTCCACTAGCAAAGAGACTACCGCTCTCACCTAGAGTATATGTGAAATGACCAACCTACTGAAGCAGATGCAGTTGAATCAACAACAAGCACATCAAGCTCAGCCTTCACCACAACAGAGCCAACAGTTAGTTCCACAAAGAGTATGCGGGATCTGTGCTTATTATAGTCATTATACTGATGAATGCCCACAGCTCCAGGAAGACAACACTGTAGCAGTCACTCATAACTTCTATGACCGCCCAAATCAAGGATACAATCAACAAGGTGGCAATTACAACCAAGGTGGCAACAATAGCCATGGATGGCAGGACAATTCCAACCAAGGTTGGAGAGATAATTCTAACCATGGCTGGAGGGATAACTTTAACAGAGGAGGCAAAGACAATAATGGAAACCAGAGGTGGAATAATAATAACAACAACCGACAGCAGAATCAGAACCAACCTTACAGAGCACCTCACCTAAGACAACCACAAGGACCCCAGCAAACCCAACAACAAGTTTCTCAGACTACTTATTCTAATTCCACATCAAATGACGAGATACTCCATTCTCTTGCACATGGACAACAAGACATGCATGCGCAGCTTAACTCTAGTCTGAATGGCTTAACTGCCACTTTACAAGCTCTCGTCTCCCAGATGGATTCTTTACTTAATTCCACATATCAACCTTCAAGCTCTAATGGAATTCCTTCTCAACCACTGCCTAATCCTAAGGGTGGCATCAATGCCATCACTCTAAGGTCCGGAACCACACTGCAGGAGAGGAACCATGAGGAGCCAAACCCACCAAAAAACGTGCCAACAGAGGATGTGGTGGAAGTAGAAGAAGCTGAAGAAGAAGAGGACGTACAAGACATAGTTGAAGAAGAAGAAGCTCAGCCGCAGAATGAAGCACCAAGGGACGCTGAAGCTACAAATCGCGCCCCTCCTATTCCATTTCCACAGCTTGCAAGGAAAACCAGAAAGCAGATGGAACTTGACCCCAAAATGATAGAAATATTCAAAAAGGTCGAGGTAACTGTTCCCCTTTTTTATGTTATTCAACAGGTACCTAAATACGCAAAGTTTCTAAAAGATCTATGCATATATAAAGATAAAATTAATGAATTAGAAACTATTCCTTTAGGTAGTTCTATATCTGCTTTAATGGGAAATATACCTGAAAAATGTAGTGATCCAGGTCCATGTATGATTAACTGTACCATTGGAGGTGTGATATTTTCTGATTGTATGTGTGATTTAGGAGCATATGTTAGCATAATTCCTTTGTCTATATATGATACTTTGAGGCTCCCTCCCTTAAAAAGGTCGGCAGCTCGTTTTGGGTTAGCAGATAAAAGCATTATTACAGTAGTTGGAATTGCAGAAGATGTACTAGTGAGCATTAAGGGGCTCACGTTTCCCATTGATTTCTACATCCTGGAAATGCCCCCTAATGACTTAGGAAGACCATCATCAATCCTGCTTGGAAGACCATTCCTGAAGACTTCAAAGTTCAAGTTGGATGCATTCTCAGGAACTTACTCTTTTGAGATAGATGGCAGAATAGTGAGTTTCAGTTTAAATGAAGCTATGAAGCATCCTCTGAAAGATCATTCTATATTCCAATGCGACATTATTGATGAAACTGTAGCTGAAGTTCACCAGGAAGAATTAGAAGAGGAGTACATGGAGCAAGGTCCAAGTGTGGGGACACTTTCTGAAAATAATGAGAAAACTTTACCATTATCACCAGCCCCGGATGATCCAGAGCCTAGCTATGAGCAGAAATTAGAGTTAAAGCCCCTTCCTCCATGCCTCAAGTATGCTTACCTAGAGGACAAGCAGAAGTTCCCAGTTATCATTGCAAGGGAACTCACTTCTCAACAAGAAGAACAACTACTCAGAGTGCTGCGAAAACATAAGAAAGAAATTAGATGGAGCTTGGCGGATATAGTAGGCATTAGTCCCCAAATTTGTGAACACATAATATTCTTAGAAAAGGGAGCAAAGCCTGTCCGTCAGCCTCAAAGAAGATTGAATCCCACCATCTTAGAAGTTGTCAAGAAGGAAGTGACCAGGCTACTTAAGGCAGATATTATTTACCCCATCTCAGACAGTGAATGGGTCAGTCCAGTACAAGTGGTGCCCAAGAAGTCTGGAGTCACAACAATAAAGAATGAGCATGGAGAGCTTCTGACAACTAGAGTGCAGAATTCATGGAGAGTTTGCATTGACTATAGGCGTCTCAACCAAGCCACTCGCAAGGATCATTACCCCTTGCCATTCATTGATCAAATGCTTGATCGCCTGTCAGGTAAATCTCATTATTGTTTCTTAGATGGTTATACAGGCTACTTTCAAATTCATATAGCTCCTGAAGATCAGGAAAAGACTACTTTTACATGTCCTTTTGGGACTTATGCTTATAAGAGAATGCCCTTTGGCTTATGCAATGCACCTGCTACTTTCCAAAGATGCATGATGAGTCTTTTCTCTGATCTTATTGAAAACTGTATGGAAGTTTTTATGGATGATTTTAGCATATATGGTGATTCATTTAGCCTTTTCTTGGATAGTTTATCTAGAGTGTTAGACATATGTGTTAATACAAACCTTGTATTAAATTTTGAAAAATGTCACTTTATGGTCATACAAGGAATTGTACTAGGACATGTTGTGTCTAATACTGGCATTTCTGTAGATCCATCAAAGGTGGATGTTATTTCTAGTTTACCTTACCCCTCCTCTGTGAGGGAAGTCCGTTCGTTCCTTGGCCACGCAGGTTTTTACAGGAGATTTATTAAGGACTTCAGTAAGGTAGCATTACCTTTATCCAGATTGCTGCAGAAAGAAATTGAGTTCGAGTTCAGTGAAAGCTGTATGCAAGCATTTGATAAGCTGAAAACCGCCCTGACTCAAGCTCCAATTGTGAGAGGACCAAACTGGAGCCAGCCATTTGAAATCATGTGTGATGCTTCCAACCATGCAGTAGGAGCAGCGCTGGCTCAGCACGAAGGTAAGGACCCTTTTGTAATTGCTTATGCATCTAAGACTTTAGATGCTGCTCAGTCTAATTACACTACTACTGAAAAAGAGCTTCTTGCTATTGTTTTTGCTCTGGATAAATTCCGAGCCTACTTACTTTGTACTAAGGTAGTAGTGTACTCAGACTATACAGCTCTAAAATATTTATTAGTTAAAAAGGAGTCCAAACCAAGGCTAATACGTTGGATACTTTTGTTACAAGAATTTGATTTAGAAATTAAAGATAGGAGTGGTAACCAGAATTTAGTGGCAGACCACCTGAGTCGCCTTGAGCACATTAAGGGTGACTCCACTCCTATAAATGATAATTTCCCATTTGATAGCTTACAAGCAGTATCTGAAGTAGTTCCTTGGTATGCACCTGTAGCTAATTATCTAGTTAGCCACACTTTTCCTCCATATTTTACTAAGCACCAGAGAGACAAGCTGAAAAGCGAGTCCAAATATTATATATGGGACGATCCATATTTATGGAGGTGTAGTGCTGACCAAGTAATTAGACGGTGTGTGCCTCAATCAGAATTCCAGTCTATTTTAGAGGCATGCCACTCATCTGAGAGTGGAGGACATTTTGGCCCTCAAAGAACAGCTAGAAAAATTCTAGACTGTGGATTCTGGTGGCCTACTCTTTTTAAAGATGCTGCTGAATTTTGTAAATCTTGTTCCCCATGCCAAAGGTTCGGTAATATATCCAAGAGGGATGAGATGCCTCAACAGCTTATGCTTTTCTGTGAAATTTTTGATGTTTGGAGCATCGACTTCATGGGTCCATTTCCAAATTCTAATGGTTACTCTTATATACTGTTAGCCGTAGATTATGTTTCTAAACGGGTGGAAGCAATTCCTACCCGTACTGATGATGATAACACTGTTGTTTCCTTTGTTAGAAACCATATTATATGTTGCTTTGGATCACCTCGAGCGATCGTGAGCGATCAAGGCACCCATTTTTGTAACAGGAGACTAACAAGATTATTGAAAAAGCAGGGATAATTCACAAAGTAGCAACAGCTTATCATCCCCAGACCAATGGGCAAGCAGAAGTCTCTAACAGAGAGATTAAACGTATTCTAGAGAAGATAGTAAAACCTCACAGGAAGGACTGGAGTGCCAGGCTAAAAGATGCACTCTGGGCATATAGAACAGCGTACAAGACACCCATTGGGATGAGCCCATTCCGCTTGGTATACGGAAAGGCTTGCCACCTCCTTGTACAGGTGAAACACAAGGCTTTATCGGCTATGAAGGAGTGCAACATGAATCTTATGAAAGCTAGTGTAGAAAGAAAGCTGCAACTAGCAGAACTAGAGACCCTCCGCCTAAAAGCATATGACAACTCCAGGCGTTACAAGGAGAAAATGAAGGCTGTCCATGACAAGCACATAAAAAGGAAAGAATTCAGACAAGGGGAGTTAGTTCTACTATATAACTCCAGACTGAGGCTCATGCCAGGTAAACTGAGATCAAGATGGGAAGGTCCATACAGAGTAGAAAAGGTAGAGCCATACGGAGTTTTCCACCTGCGTCATCCTGTTAACTCCAAATTTCTTAAGGTTAATGGACATCGCCTAAAACTTTATCATGGTGAGAAGATGAAGAATCAAAAGGAACTAGAGATCTTCCTCTTGGAAGACCTACCAAGAGGAGCAGAATGAGCCTAAAAAGCGTCCAACTTAAGGACGTAAAAACAAAGTGCTAGATGGGAGACAACCCACCATGGTATGATCGTTCCGTTTCAGTCTTAGTTTTATTTTTACTTTATTTTTATGATGTTAATGACTCTTCTCATCATCCCTGCATTTAGCTGCATACAGTTTGCATGTGCATTTTTCATATTAGTTTTATATAAAAAAAAAAAGAAGCACACAACGCGGCAGCGTCGCTGACGCGTCCGCGTCACCAGTGCGTTATGAAGAAAAGAAAGCTGAGCAACGAGTCATGCGAAAGTGTGGCTGGAGGCGTGCCTTAGGCACAAACATGCCCACGCGTCCGTGTCACCCACGTGGCCACGTCGTTTGCGAAATAGCCTCCCCACGCGACCGCGTCATCCACGCAAACGCGTGGCCCTGTAAAATCGACGTAAATAGATGTATGGCAGCATGTTGCGATGGAGCTGGGCTGGACTGATACTAGAAGCACCAGCTACATCACGCGACCGCGTGCCCTATGCAGCTGCGTCGTTTTGAAAACATCACCATTAACGCGACCGCGTCAACCACGCAATCGCGTCACCTTAAAAATTCGACAAAAAGAGTTTGAAACAGAGAGTCGCGCGAATGCGTGGCTGCTCTCGCGCTATTTGCACAATTCAAGTCACGCGACTGCGTGACCCACTCGTCCGCGTCACTTGGCACATTCACATGCCACGCGACCACGTGACCCACGAGTCTGCGTCGCATGCAGCGCACAGAATATTCAGATCAGCCAAAATATCTTATCTTTTCTTCCCCAAATCCTAATTTTTCTTTTCCTTTGTTATTTCTTTCTTCCCCCTTCTTCTTCCTCTACTCATTCTCACTTTTTACCTTATCCTTCCTTATTTTTCACACCCATCATCAAGGTTCTTTTCTTTCTTTCTTTACTTTTTACTTTCCCTTATCAATTTTATTTATGTTTTAAATTTTTCTTTTCACCTTCATTATCTATATTTTCCCTTATTTTTCTTTCTTTTTATCCTTTTTTATTGGTGTTGAAAATTTATTTCAGTCTTTATTTTCCATATTTTGCTTGTGGATTATCATGGATTTGTTTGACAATTATATATTACTTTTCATAAGGGTTGCTTGCATGTTCAAATTTCCTACTTTTAATAACATTTTCATCATGCATGCCAAGTATTTGTGAAAAAGCCCGTATGGCGTTGCACATTATTTTAAGTTATTCTATTCCACTACTTTAATGACTGCTTTTCACAAAACCCCTTTTATATTTTATTGATTAAAATATAATTGTCCATACAAACATGTTGTTATTTTGAATGATGTGGTAATCTAACTTGGACATTGAATGCTTGATCTATGCTACTCATGCCTTTGCCGGCATGCCAATAAACATCTTGCATTTAATTGCCATCACATGCATTTACTATCTTACCTTTGATGAACTTTTCACATGTAATCTAGACCATGTGTTAACGACATCCCTCTTTACCGTGCATTGATTACCACGGCTTCAGCACTTACCTTGGAGGCTCGAGTATGGGTACAGATTATGTCTCATTATGTCTGCAGTGAAGGAGGACTCCTTCACTGCAGACATGGCTGTTTTACTCTGGTGTATCCTTACAGACCAGCACCTAAACTTACCAAGACACATCCGGAATGCAATGGGACACGTACAAATTGCGGGCAACCTACCTTTTCCCGCCTTGGTTTCAGATCTCATCTCGGCAGCTGGAGTCTCCTACAGAGCTAGGGACACCAAAGCCTTCCTTCCACGGGATGATCAGTATGTCCCTAACGGGAAATATATCAGACCATCAGCAGCCACTACAGGTCAGCCTACAGAATCGGCTGAAGACATTCCTCCTTCAACACCACAAGCACCTACAACAAACCAACTGCTCCATCAGATACTTGAAAGGTTGGATCAGCAGGAACACAAAGCAAAGCTAAGAGAGCATCGTAACAAGCGCCGATTTACATACCTCAAGGAGCTACTTTTGGGAAACTACAAAGACCCAGATACCTCGGAGTCCACTTCATTTACCAGCACAGGGAGCCATGACGATCCCGATGGTGGAGATGCTGCTACCAGCCCCCCTCTGTTCCTGACAGATGGCACCAAGGACGGTGCAAAGCCTTAAGTGTGGGGAGGTCGGTCAGTACCTGACTTCCAGAGGTAATTTCTTTTCCTTAAACACCAGTAAAATAGGATATTTAGTTAATTTTTCTTTTGTTTAGATTAGAATTGATTGCATAGTAATAATTAGTTGCATACATGTTATACTTGATTGAAGATAATGAGTTTCTTCTAAGACCCTATTTTTTGAAAAATTTCACTAATTCAAATCAAAACCTTTGTGTAAAATTGTTTGAAGTTGTATTTGGAAAATAGTTTAAAAAGCTAAGAACACACAACCTGTGAGATTTGAGCTTAATTTCATGGTTACATTATTTAACCATAAATATTTTATTCTTGTGTGTTTGCTTCTCTATGATTGTAATCTTATTTTGTTTCATCCTATATGTCCAATGTTTAATATGTTATATGCATGCGTATGATTGAGGCCATTATTTGTTTAGCTCACTTATCCCAAATAATGCCTACCCTTTAAATTACCTTTGTCAGCCACTTTGAGCCTTTTTATCCCATTTGTTCTATATTTTACCACATTACTAGCCTTAAGCGGAAAAATAATTAAATATCCCAATTGAATCTTTGGTTAGCTTAAGATAGGAATGGTGTGTTAATTGAGTATGGGAAAATTGTGGGAACAAGGGATAATAAGGGAATGTGTCACGATAAAATAATGGAAATTTGGGTACCTACTCATGTGAGACTAGAAAAATTAAAAATCCATGTGCGTTGATAATGTTATGTTTACTTTTACTTTTAGTTAAAAAAAATCCAAAAATATTCAATAAATATCTAAATGAATAAGGGGACAAAATTACCCCAATGTTAAACTAATGAAAAATCAATGCATATGTGATAAAATTAAAGAAAAATTGATACATGAGTATATAATGCAAAAGTGAAGACAATGGGTAGCTAGGCATGATTATAGAGTTATATAGAGTGTATGTATGTTAGGTGAAAGCTTAGGTTAATTAAAGATTCAATTTATAAAGCTCACTTAGCCATGTACATATACCCTTACCCTTACCTTAGCCCCATTACAACCTTGAAAAGACCTCATGATGTTTGCATTGGTATGTTAAATATTGTTGATTGGTTAGGTGAAGAACAAATTTTAGAAAGCATGACTAGAGAAGAGTATAGTGATTACCCTATACACCTGAGTGATTAGAGTGCACATACACTACCAGTAAGGGTTCAGTGCTTAATTCTATGTTCCCTGCTTTCATGAGCTGTCTTCTTACAACGTTACCTGTATTTACTATATGAATTAAGTCAGTGAAATCTAAATTATAATTTTCTTGAAGAGCTTATTTACTTTTAACCAAGTAGACAAGAAGCATATAGTTGCATTTACATATATATATATATATATATATATAGATTGCATTGCATTGCATGAGTTCTACATGTCCCTACTCATTCACTCTATCTCCTTCAACTAAGCATGAGGACATGCTGATGTTTAAGTGTGTGGAGGTTGATAAACCATTATTTTATAATTTATATTGTGTTTAATTGTGTGGTTTTATCAATTCTTTACCCACTTATTCATATGATAAGCATGTATTTACAATTCCTTCCCAAAATTACTCGTGGTTGAAAACCTGCTTCCCAAAGACTTTTAATTATGTATTTTAATTCTCCTTTATCCCATTCGATGCCGTGATCCGTGTGTTAAGTGTTTTAGGCTTCATAGGGTACGAATAACTTGGAAATTGGAGAGGAGGCTTGCAAAAATGGAAGGAACACAAGAAACTAAGGAGATGACCAGCGAGCAATGATGCGAGCGCATGGCCCACGCGAATGCGCGAAGTGAAGAATTCGCAGCGACGTGGACGTGTGCCTGACGCAAACGCGTGGATTGGAGTCTGCACGAGTGATGCGAACGCGTGAACCACGCGAATGTGTGACAAGAAAAATCGCTGACTAACGCGAACGCGTGGACGACGCGTACGCGTGACCTGCGCGATCTGCAAAAATAACAGAATACCCTGGGGACGATTTCGGGCCGCTTTTTGACCCAGTTCTCGGCCCAGAAACACAGACAAAACCTAGGGAATATGCAGAGACTCAACACGCATCCACACACATTGAGATTCATCATATTAGGATTACACTTAGTTCCAGATCTGAGTTTTTAGAGTTGCATTACATTGATAGTTTATGCTTTTGCTTGGATTTTTGGATGCTGAAAGTCATTACCTCCGTTGAAGACATTACTTTAGTTTGTTTCCTTAATCCTTTATTTTTAATTAGTTACTCATTGACTCTATTCAATTAAGTATGTTACATTTTGAATTTATTAATATATGAAGTTATTTTTATTTTAATTAATTTTAATTCTCTATTTTATTTTAATTAATTATGTCTTCTCATATTTTTATGATTATTAATTTCATGTCAATGGAGTAGAATTTCTACTTGACATGGAGGTTGATTAAGAGGTGATACTTGAGTTGGAATGCTCAAGTGCTTGGTTAAACTGGACGTTGTTGGCTAATTCCATACCTACTAACACTAGACCTCCCCAAGGGAGAGGGCTAGGATCTGAGGGTGAGAGTTAGTTTAATCACCATACCTTTCCTTATTTAGTAAGGGAAAATCGAGTGAGAATGACAACCTTTTTACACCACACTTGAGAAGATCCCAACAAGGATAGAAGTTCCACTTAGTTATTCCCCCAATCAAGGCCTTTTATTCAGAGTATCAATAATTATTCTTAGTTTATTTTTATTGCCTTAATTCACAATTATTTTAATTTCTCATTATCAAACTCAACTTTCTGGGAATTTTCTGATTAATAAAATAGCAGTCTTGCCTGCAACTCATTGGGAGACGACCTGGGACTCATACTCCCAGTATTTTATTTCTAAAATTTGTGACAACCCTTTTTAAATTGGTGAGGCAGATCTTAGTTGGTTAAGAGCTATACGTGCAACGCTGTCTCTTAATTGAAATCTCTAAATTGGTTAACTTCTGCCACGCATCAATACGCCACCTTAACAAATGATTCACCAAAATGTTCAACTTAAGGACAATAAACCAAAGTGCTAGGTGGGAGATACCCCACCATGGTAATATCCTTCTAACCCTTTCCTTCTTTCAACTTTTGTTTCTTGAATAACTACTTATCTTGCTTAGCTTAGTTTAGTTGCATTTTGGTGATGATTATGTGTTTTTAAAGGAAAAATGTGTTTTGGGGTCTGAAAGTCTCTGTTGAATATCATGTTAATGCCCTTAGAGGCTTAAAAATTTTGTGAAAATAGAGTTTTGTGTGTACGCACACACCTGTACGTACAGATACTTACCTCATTCGCATCAATCTGTGCGCACGCACCACCCTGCGCGTATGCACACTCTATTTTATGCTTCCTGCCGGGAGTGTCCGCACATGATTGTGCGCCGCAACCCAGCCCTTTTCCCCCTCTATGCGTACGCAGGCCTATGTGCGCATGCACACATGATCCTTTTTTCTGTCAATAAAAAATTTATTGTTTTGCTTTCTGTGTGCATGCACTGACATGTGCGTACACACATCTGTTATCACCTTTCCTGCCGGGAGTGTCCGCACACTATTGTGTGTATAAACACCCTTTGATTTCCTTAGTTTGTATACGCACACGTCCTTATGCGTAGGCATAAAGTGTGTTTTTAACGTTCATTTGAAACAAAACCTTTATCGCGCCTTACCCGCACCCTCAACCCTTTCTTCCTTTTTCGTCCCCCTGGCCAACCCATCCCAACTCAAACCACCACACCACCCCCAGCCCTCCGCCCAACACTAGTGCCACCACCACCAGCGACCACTGTCACTTACCCTCTCTCTCCCCATTTCCCCGAGCTCCCATGTTCCTGCGCCAATCCCCAGCTCGCGTCCACTGCTCCACCGACGCAATCCACGACGACCCTAGTGGTGATGATTTCTGTGCCGCCGTGGCTGCTTTTTACCCACCTCTGTCCCCCCATTCGTTTTCCATCATCAAAGCAGGTTCTACCTCCTGCCCTCTATTTCTCGTTTGTTCATTTTAATTGCTTTTTAATTTGGATTTATGGTTAATTAAGTTAGGTTTAGATTAGTTAATTACTGTTTTTCTAGTCTTAGCTGCTTTGATTGAGCTCAAATTCTCTGTTTATATACAGTGCACGCCATGTGTTCGATGAAATATCTGATTGAGATATTTTTGTTTAATTCATGTGTTTTGCCACCACATGGTTTAGATTTTGTCCTTGTTAGGCATTATAATTTAG
This sequence comes from Arachis ipaensis, assembly GCF_059453495.1. Lineage (NCBI taxonomy): Eukaryota > Viridiplantae > Streptophyta > Magnoliopsida > Fabales > Fabaceae > Arachis > Arachis ipaensis. Next base: position 60,903,357 of record NC_142444.1, read on the forward strand.
AATTGTGAAATTTTAAGTGACTTTTGATGATGTTTGGGATTAAGTTCAACATGGCACTTAGTTGTTACTTTGGATTTAAACACCAAATTGGTTTACAATTTCAAGTTTGGTCATCTCTTTGGTGTCATTTCAGAAATGCATATCGTATTAAATTAAGTGAATTGCATGAAATTGCTTATTTGTCCTGGTTTTGAATATAAATAATGGTACACGAAATCACAATCACACTTTTGTAATTCCGCACAACTAACCAGCAAGTGCACTGGGTCGTCCAAGTAATACCTTATGTGAGTAAGGGTCGATCTCACAAAGATTGTCGGCTTGCAGCAAGCTATGGTTATCTTGTAACTCTTAGTCAGGATATCAATAATAATTCTCAGTTTTAATTGGAATGAGTAATAGAACATGTATTAAATAATACTTGTTATGCAGTAATGGAGAATAGGTTGAGGTTTTGGAGATGCTCTGTCTTCTGAATCTCTGCTTTCCTACTGTCTTCTTCTTCATGCACGCAAGGCTCCTTCCATGGCAAGCTGTATGTTAGTGGATCACTGTTGTCAATGGCTACCATCCGTCCTCTCAGTGAAAATGGTCCAGCTACGGGTTTCATAGGGCTAATCATCTGTCGGTTCTCACTACTGTTGGAATAAGATCCATTGATCCTTTTGCACACTGTCACTGCGCCTAACATTTGTGAGTTTGAAGCTCGTCACAGTCATCCCTTTTCGGATCCTACTTGGAATACCACAGACAAGGTTTACACTTTTTGGATCTCAAGAATGCTGCCAATTGATTCTAGCTTATACCACGAAGACTCTGATCTCACAGATTTGAATGCTCTATTGTTAGGAGAGGCAAACAAACTCGTGAACCAGAAACCAAAGAGATACACACTCAATCTAAGGTAGAACGGAAGTGGTTGTCAGGCACGCATTCATAGGTTGACAATGGTGATGAGTGTCATAGATCATCACATTCATCATGTTGAAGTACGAGTGAATATCTTAGAATAGAAACAAGCGTGATTGAATGGAAAACAGTAGTAATTGCATTAATCCATCGAGACACAGCAGAGCTCCTCACCCCCAACTATGGAGTTTAGAGACTCATGCCATAGAAGATACAAAATTTAGATGTAAAAAATGTCATGAGATACAAAATGAATCTCTAAAAGTGGTTTTTATAATAAACCAGTGACCTAGGTTTACAGAAAATGAGTAAGCTAAGATAGATAGTGCAGAAATCCACTTCTGGGGCCCACTTGGTATGTGTTTTAGCTGAGCATTGAAGCTTTCACGTGCATAGGCTATTCTTGGTGTTGAACTCCAGCTTTTGTGTCAGTTTGGGCGTTTAACTCCAACTTTTATGCCAGTTCTGGCGTTAAACGCCAGAAAAGGGTAAGGAGCTGGCGTTTAAACGCCGGTTTGCACTACCAAATCTCGGAACAAGTATGGACTATTATATATTGCTGGAAAACCCAAGATGTATACTTTCCAACGCAATTGAGAGCACGTCAATTGGACTTCTGTAGCTCTAGAAAATCCATTTCGAGTGCAGGGAGGTCAGAATCCAACAACATCTGCAGTCCTTTCTCAGCCTCTAATCAGATTTTTGCTCAGGTCCTTCAATTTCAGCCAGAAAATACCTGAAATTACAGAAAAATACACAAACTCATAGTAAAGTCTAGAAATATAATTTTTGCATAAAAACTAATAAAAATATAATAAAAAGTAACTAAAACATACTAAAAACTACATGAAAATATCACCAAAAAGCGTATAAAATATCCGCTCATCAAATAATCACATACATAGTCACTTGTTCTTTGATGTTTTTGAGCAATTCCACTTGATTTTCATCAAGATTACAACTTTTGCACTAAGACCTGTGTTTATGTGATTATTTTCTAATTTTTGAGACGAATAAGTAGGTTTCTCTATTATTGCATTGGTTATTGTCTTTGTGCTATTTTTTTGTTAAATCTTGCATTGTCGTTGCACAATCGCAATAACTATGTTTTTATAATTCAATTCACTTCCATTGCTCTAGCCTAAGTTGGTTATGCTTTAATTGTTAGTCATCCTTTTATTTGCTACGTAGGCTTCTTAATTGTAGATTACATTGTTTTTTCTTGAACATATTACACTTTTCAAAATGTTTTCCCCAAATAAGTACTTATTTACTTTCTTGGCCCTAAATTTTGTATTTTGATTAATCCCACTTTTGTTTTATTGTGCTTTACCATTTGATACTGAGTTGTATTTCGTTCTTTCTTTTACAGCATGCGTCGCAAAGGCAAGATGCCGGCTTCATCATCAGCTCCCGTCGTTGTTCATCCGAGTGATCCGCCGGACACCTTTGTGACTGAAGAAGCCCAAATTCATTACAAGAAGCTTGACGCAAAGACCTTCTACTATGAAAGGAAATTAAATTTTTCGGAGAGATATGCACATGTTATTCATAGCCGGATTGACTATTACCATCGGAAGTTTATAGAGCTTGATCCGATGGAGATTAATGAACCCATCGTGAGAGAGTTCTATGAAAATCTGCTGAAGGTGGATGCTGAGACTGTCTTTCTCCACTGGGTACAGCTAGATACCTCGACTCGTGTGTTCGAGGCCCTCCTGCAACTTCCTCACATCCCGCGTAGCCGAGACGCCTATCCAAAGATAAAGGCGAATGTGATCAAGGGCGACATTTCATTAGACACCATCCTGAAGAAGATTGGCCGACCTGAGGCCCGCTCAGAGTACAGTTCAGGAGAGATAGTGGCTCCCGTTAGTATTGCATGCTCCTACCTTCACGCTGAGGCAAGGATTTGGCAGCAGATAATCACTATTATCTATTGCCGAGTACTCATGCCACACACATCAGAGTTTGAATGGATGTGCTTCTTTGGGCAATCTTGTAAGGTAAAAAGATATCCATTCTGCCCGTGATCAGAGAGTCGATGTGGAAAGTGAACCAAAACCAGAAATTCAACATTCCTTTCCTATTTCTTATTATGAGATTAGCCACGGCATCTGGGGTGGAGCAGAGGCCAGGTGACCTGATGTCCAAACTTCCGATTGGCCAAAATTTTTAACATTTGGGAAATGGGAGGAGTCGGCACACAAGAAGAGGAAGAATATGGATCCATCATCATCTTCAGCACCACCAGCAACATTTACCCCTACACCTGCAGCACAACCTCTTTACGAGTTGGTTTAGGACCTTATTCAAGAAGTCCGCCGCAATGCACGTCATTCTTAGTGGTTGGTGGCGAAGCTTCAAGGACGAGACCCTGGTCCAACTCCTGCAGATACACCTGAGCCTGAGCCTGAGCCGGTAGTAGAGGAAGAGCCAGCTGAGGATGTTGTTACTGAGCCGACCCTGGACATCATTTTATATCAGCCACCACAGTACCTACCACCACCACTAGAGGATGGAGCTTCAGAGAGACAGTCATCCCCATCCTCATTTTTGGCACGGAGGACCGTGCAACGCTTAAGTGTGGGGGAGGATTCGCGACTTTTTGGGTGTAAAAATTCTCTTACAAACACTTTGCTATCCATTTTATTTTTTCGTGATTATGCTATGTGGATATCTCTAGTACTTCTGACTTTTGCACTATATACTCTTATTTTACTTGTTTCTTTATATTTTGGCTTGCTTCTAGTTTTATTTCTAGTGTTGCATTTTCATTTTGGTTGATATATATATATTGCACTTTTATTCTACTTGGTATATATTATATATATAGTAGTGTGATTGGATGTTGTGAATAGTATATCACCTAGTTCAATTATGTCTTAATTGTTCATAACGGATTTTAGATATTGGAAATTAGGAAAAGAACTAGGAAATTTTAAAATTGCATCTAACACATCATACATACATACATAGGAAATAATTTTGGTGAAAAACAACAAAAATTTTCAAGAAATATTTTTTTAAGGCGTTCTATTGAATTAATTTGGAAAACTATTTTTGAGCTTGCTTGAACGGTTTTTGTGGAACATAGAAGATAGATAGAACAAACAACCTTGTGAGTTGTTGAGCTTTGAATGTGTGGTTCCATATTTTAACCACTATTTTATTCTTGTGTGCTATGCTCCTTCTATGATTGTGATCTTGGTTTTGCTTGATTCTTTATTTCCAATAGTTGATGTTTTAATGCATTGAGCATGATTGAGGTCATCGTTGAATTTAAGCTCACTAACCTATATGGTCTTACCCTTGCATCTACCATTGTTAACCCCTTTGAGCCTTATTTACCCCATTGTTTTTAACATTCCCACATCACAACCTTAACCGAAAAACCATGAATTACCTTGATTTGCATCCTTGATTAGCTTGGTTGAGAAGTGTATTACATTTAAGTGTAGGAGAATTTTGGACGAACTTTGGTAGAAATAATAAAAGTATTTTGGGTATGCATTGAAAATTTTTGAAAATAGGTGCATTCATGTATGAATTCCTAAGCTATATGCAATTGCTTTCTTAAAAAAAAAAGGACAATGGTTTCCCAGAGAAAAGAAAAATATAAATAATGAATGGATATGAGAATTGAATGAAAATCAATGCACGGATGTGTGGGAAGGAAAATTATAGAAGGTTAGGTTGCATTGTTTGTTATTAGATTGATATAGGTTGAGTGGATACTTAAACTAATCAAAGATTCAATCTTCTAGTCCACTTGGCCATATTTATCTCACCTTCACCCTAACCCCATTACCACCCTAATAAGTCCTCATGATATTGGCATTCATGCATCATATATTTATTTTATTGATTGTTAGATGAAGAGCAAATCCTTGAAAGCATGATTAGAGGAGACTTGAGTGATTAAACCCTGAAACACTGAGTGATTAGAGTGCAAACACATCCAGTGAGGGTTCAATTACTCAATTCTATGTCTCCACCTCGGATTTTATATTTTCTTGCAAGTTGCTTCATTTTAAAATTCGAATCAATTCTTTGGATTTTGATTACGTTGCGAAATTTCTTTAATTAGCCCTATATGTCCATATGCTAACTTGGTTATTTGTTTGTTTATTTTGACCTAATCAATAAGAAACTATAGTATAGATAGAAATAGATAGCATTTAGTTTACTTGCATGCATATAGATAGTTACATTTAATAAGTTATTTACTCTTTGATCATTCTTCTTGAGCATGAGTACATGCTATTGTTTAAGTGTGGGAGAATTGATGAGTCAGATTTGATGGTAATATTGGCTTGAATTGGACGGGTTTCATCTTATAAACTCACACTTATTCACTTAAATAGCATACTTTTGTGATTTCTCTCTAAATTTGACCTAAATGTGAGAACATGCATTTTTGTGCTTACATTGATTATTTTAATTCTACTTTTATTCTATTCGATGCCGTTATATATTTTGTGAGTGATTTCAGGTCAAATCGGCAAGAATGGCTAGGCAAAAGTGGAAGAAAGCATGCAAAATAGGAGATTTCATGAAGAAAACAAAGGAAAAGCACACACTCAAGTGTGCGTACGCACAAGTCCTAGCGCGTGACCTCATTAATGAAGCACATGCTTGTGATTTTGGGGGCCTCTTGGCCCAATTTTGGACTTCTTGAAGCTGATTTAGAGTGTATATGAAAGGGACGTCATTCCATATCAAAGAGGGGGATTTGGAGAGCTCACTTTTACATTAGATTATAACATTATTAGGGGTAGGAGTAATTTTAGTGTAGTTGAGGGAATTCTCTCTTAGCATTTTTATTAGGGTTTATAGTAGAATCAGTTCAAGTTCAGTTTTGATCTTTGATTTTGCTTGCTCCTATTGTAAGTACTCTTTAATTTCCTCTTTAATTACACTGCTTTTGCTACATGTTCTTCTAGTTCAAGCTACTTTGTTAATATATGCAATTTCGATTTCTTGAATCCTTTGTTTATGAATTTGGTCTTTTATGATTTATATATGCTTGATTGAGTTTCTATTGTTGATATTGTAAATAGTTTGGTTATAGTTTTTATTTTCCTTTGTAATTTGCCATGTTTTGTTATTATGCCCAACAAGTGTTTGTGAAAATGCCACTTGGGAATTTTGAATAGATTTTCACACCTTGGCTTTGAAAATGAGTTCCTAGAATACTAGAATCATAATGTCTGACATTTAGTGATAATTCTTGGTTTTTTAGTTGGCTGTTATTTCCATTAACTCTAGTTTTTTACTAAGTTAATTAGTAAGTTAGCAAGGACTTATGGATTAAGGTCAATTATGCTTGCTTGACTTACTTATCGATGTTATGGGTTGACGAAGTGAGATTAGCTCATCATAGTTGGCATAGTTGTGGTTATGACAATGATAGGATTCCTTAATTCTCATTCCCAAGTCAAGGCTCTTTTATACAATTATTGCATTTTCACTAGTTCTGATCTTGCTTTCTTCTAAATTGCATTAATTTACTTTTGATCTATTGCTTGTTCATTTATTCCTTTGTTCGTTTTAATTTTCCGTTCAAAGCATGACACTATAATAGAAACGGTAATTTGCGGGAATTTATTTAGGGATTTACGGCAATTTTAAATCACCGTGAAACAAAATTCCAGCGGTTCCACAAACGTCGCCTATTAGGGGTGGAGATTTGATTTTGCGGCGGTTCTAATGAACCGCTGGCACAATCGAAGCAAATCAGGCTGACGATTTTGCGGTGGTTGCAAAACCGCCGCTATTTCGGTAAGTGGATTTTAAAAAAATCTTTGGCTGTTTTAAAAACGCCGCTAATTTATTTAGGTTTTTTTAAAAAAATTGCGTCGATTTTGAACCGCCATAATTTTCATACACAAGCTTAAAAAAATGACCAACTACAATAGTTTATACCATTTTTCTTCACTATAATTAAACATGAGATATTAACATAAAAAATACTAAATAAATAATATTAAACTCGTAGACAATTATAAAACGTTAACTAAAAAAAACATTTATTTGTAAATTATTTACTCAAAAAGTATTGAATACAAGACTACTATGCTAAGAAAATTATATTAGCTGTATCAAAACTTTTAGTTGATGCTTTGATAAAATTTTAGCAAAGCTTTTAGTTGATGCAGTACCAGGAGCACTTATACCAACACCAAAGTCTCTATCAGTTGTTGGTCCTCTACTAGACCTGCAAATTGTTTCCATCAATCATCCAACAATACAAAGCCAAAAGAACTTGTTTAAATAAAAAAGGTAGAGGTTCCCCCGGTGGTTATCCAGTTATGAGATGAAAGCATATAATCACTGTCTTTGAAAATTAGTTGTATTACCTGCCATTGTCATCATATCTCACCAGTTGTTGGTCCTCGATTAGACCTGCAAATCGTTTTCATCAATCATCCAACGATACAATGCCAAAAGAACTTGTTTAAATAAAAAAAGGTAGAGGTTCCCCCAGTGGTTATCTAGTTATGAGATGAAAGCATATAATCACTGTCTTTGAAAATTAGTTATATTACCTGCCACTGTCATCATATCTCACCAATAAAGAAAACATATTTACGCCCTTTTCATATCACTATAATAATATATATGATCAATGGTAGGTAAGCTTATTGCTAATAATTTAATTTAAGTATTGATTACTAAAGTCTGTGTAGCAACTGTTGGAGATTCTTCTTATTAAATGGAATTATTAGGGTGGAATATGCTATCTAAGTTTTACTAAGTTGTGAGCTACTTGGTTGGCTATACTTTTTATATGTGTGAATTATTGGTGAGTCCGAGTAAAGTGTGGTTGCTAATAACTCTATACAATCATGCATGCATGACACTATGAAAATAAGAGCTTATACAATCTAATTTTGAAAAGATGAATGCTACTTGCCCAATACTCTAAACAATGGTCTCTGGTTTCCAAGTGTTATGTCCCGCATTTAGCTTGTAAACCCCACCTTTAATTTTTTTTTCCTATATTGACTCAAAAGAATTACATATATATCAAGCTTAATTAACTATTATGTATGTAACAGTGTTAATTGCAACACTAGGATCTTAGGTATCATTTGGTATGGTTATTGTTCTAAAATAAAGGCTATTAAGTTGTTAAATATGAAAAGGAGGAGGTCCTTGATCAGTTGAGTGATGAGAAACCTTTGGAATTATAATATTGTACCTAAAATTCCCATTTTGGTAGTTGTTGATTATTTAATGGCATTCCATTTTGATGAAAACACTCTCTGTCTTATGCTAAATTCCAAAACAATGTGGCCCTGCTTTCACTCATGTCACCATATATATATATAAGACTCATGCAGTTAATTCATTAAATTAGAGGATCCTCAATACTGGTGTTTAACTAAGAAATACAAAACTTAATTCGTGAAAAGACTTTAACAACATTAGTAACCGATAAGAAAAATCTATAAAATAGAAAACAATGAATCTATCTAGAATGTAAATATATGGGGATAAAGTGATAAGCATTCACTATGCATGTGTATGTAAGATTCATCATAGCATGCATCCCCTTTGCTCCGATCCGATCCTATTCATTACAAACAACACTAGGATCGTTTGGAATGATGCTTCATAATACCAACAATAGTATATATGGATTAAACAGCTGGAATTTGATTTCTTTTCTTATAAAACCTATAAAAATAGCTGAAATTTGATTTCTTTTTATAATTTAAAGACAAATATCTATGTCCTTGCAACTACACACACATGAATTAAACATGGAGTGAGAGAAAGTACCTGTAGCACAATGAGTTGGCGCAAAATCCCCAGAATGTTTGTCCATCCAATCCAATCACTTCCTAATCAAATAGTCCAATGACATAAACAACAAGACATCATTACATAATCACTCAAACTCAACAAAAAGAGTCCGAAAAATGCCACAATTAATAATCATTTTGTATCTCTATAGGCACAACCCACATTGATTAACACCACTTTCACACTTTGTTACATTCAACATTTCACAAAAAGGGTGAAACTGCAAAGTCAACATAGAGGTCAAAACCAAATACAACCCAGAAAATGAAACCAACTTGGCTCAACCAAGCTATAGTTATAAACTTAGATTAACCATAACAACTACCAACACTACCTGGTCCCAGACCTAATTATACAATTTCGCACCTACCACCACTTCTTAAACTATACAAACCAAGTTCCTACACCAATCTAATTAAAATATAATATACACAAGGCACCACGTGCATAATTATATAACCTTTTACATTGAATTAAACCAATAAATTGATGAATAATTTTTTACAATAAATTAAGAAAATATATATAACTTTTTCCCTCACCCACAACACAAGCTAATTATTTGGAGAAATTAGTGAAGACTCACATGCTAGATAAACTGATCATGCATGAAAATACTAAAATCTAAACAAAAATATTAAAACTTTTAAATCAATTAGTTAACTTGATAAGTATAAAAATAGAGAGGAAGTATATTAGAGGAGTTTCCTTCAACAATTTATGGAGAAGAGTGATGATCAGAGGAAATTTGAATTGAAAGTGAAGAAAACACTCTCACCAATACGGAGCACTTGACCTTCTTTATTTTGTTGATGTTCTGCAATATTTAGATGATATGAGATGAAACAAAAAAAAAAATTTAATCAACTTAATCCTAACACTTTTAAATTGTCAGGTTAATTTAGTCTTAAAATTTTCTCAAAATAAAATTTCCATCAAATAACTATTACAAAACTAAATATATAGATTACTTTATAAATATCAAAGTAAAATGTGAACTTCACATGGTAGAGAACTGTAAGTTCAGAAAGAATACCACTATGTAGAACGTTACATTTGATCTCACTGTTCCACAAATTCTATTCTTCCTTCTAACTTCAAACTCTCAAATAAACATAATCATTGCAGAATAAGAACCAAATAATGAAGTCATCAAGTGACTAAAGAACTCAATAATTAGAAATCAAATATGAGGATAAAATCAAGTAATAAAGTAAGAAAACGTAGAACCACAATAACTTACAATCCATTTTGAAAACCCATTTTCCATTTAGGATTGCCATAAGAACTTTTAGTGTCCAAGAGCATGCTCTATTTTCATCCGTAGCTACAATCACATGGGTGACTTCTAAACTCCAAATGTTGGTAACTATAGCACCAATCTTGCTTGCAAAATTAATCAGAAGTATCTGTACTGTCAACAGAGGAAAGATTAAGAATTAAATATTGGGAAATACTAATTGACTAATCATATGGGAACTCAAGACAAAAAGCTTAAATGGAAACTCATCAATTACAATAGATTCAAAAGCTCATCCTAATTCCTAATAGATAACCCTAATACACATTAATTAACTGAAAGCGAGCACAGAGAAGATCAAACCAGGAAAGAAGAAAGTAAGCAGCAGCAAAGATGGAAAATATCAGAATGAAAGAAGGATGGTGCGTGGGTGGCAGATTGTGGGAAGATTTTGTTCGCGGGATTTGCAGGAGCAACGGATTGAACAGGCAGTGAGAGGGGGATACGCACGCAAGGCGATGCAATAGGATGGAGCGATGGTCAAGCGATATGATGAGGGTGACACAATTTCGAGCACAACAGAGAGGCAGAGAGCCCTTGGAGGTTTTGCATTTTTCTTGAATCACAGAAGGTAAGGATTTTTTTAATTCCAATTGGAGATTTCTTTGTGTGCATTGCGTTTTTCCCTTAAGCCAGAGTCAAATTTTTTTATTTAGCATCCCTATTTAAAACCGTCACCGAGACTGCTGTAATCTAGCATTTTAGAGGTATTTCTAAAAACCACTGGTATATTGCCGCTGCCATTTGCCACTTCTGGTGTAGTGTGAAAACCCCCGTATTTCACAACCAAAAGTGTGCACCTAATTGCTAGTCTGAGGGAGGATGACCCGGGATTCAAAACTCCCAGTTTATATTTGTTTTGAGATTGTGACAATCTCTATATTTTAAACTTTGATTGAGAGGATCGATTGTCAGTTTGGACTATGATCACAACAGAATTGTTTTGTCTGAATTTTCGAACTGGCGTAATCCTCTCCGTCATCGGTTTATCGAGGACTAGGTCATGATTTGATGTGGTTTGGGTGATCATGGATTGCTTAACCAAGTTCGTTCACTTTCTGTATATCCGAGTGAACTATTCATTGGAGGAATTGGTGAGGTTGTACATCTAGGAGATTGTAAGGCTGCACGGTGTTCTTAAGACGAGAGATTGGGATCGAGATCCCCGATTCACATCAAGGTTTCGGGGAGCTTTCCAAAGAGCTTTTGGTACGAGACTATGTCTCAACACGGCATTCTACAAATGGATGGACAGTCCAAAAGTACTATTCAGACATTGGAAGATATACTAAGGGAATGTGTGTTGGATCAACCGGGAAGTTAGGACTGTTACATGCTGTTGGTGGAGTTTGCTTACAACAACAGCTTTTATGCGAGCATCGGAATGGCTTCGTATGATGCTTTGTATGGATGAAAGTGTCAATCTCCACTGTGTTAGTATGAAGCCAGTGAAGCAAGTGTGTTGGGGCCGAATTTGGTAGTAGAGACCACAGAGAAGATCAAACAGATTAGGGTCAGAATCTTAATTGCACAGAGCCGACAAAAGAGTTATGCGGATCAGAGAAGAAAATCATTGGAATTTGAAGTGGGTAAGCATGTATTTCTCAGGGTTACTTCGACAATGAGAATTGGAATAGTGATGAATCCACATTTCATGATATTTATTTGCTCCATTTGGATGGATTTCACTAACTTTTCTTGCATTTATCCATTGAAATAGCATATTTTCATAATTTATTCTTAAATTGTGCTTGAAAGTGAAAACATTCTTTTTAGGCCTTTTAATTGCTAAATTTTATTCACTTTAATCCCATTTGGTGCCTTGATATGTTTGTTAAGTAATTTAAGGTTTCCAAGGCAAGTATGGGTTGAAGAAGTGAGGAAAGTGGTTTTGGATTGTTCTCTTTCTTGTCTCTTGGAGTGGCTTGTTTTCCTTTAGGGGCCATGATCTTGGTGAAATTTTGCTTAGTGATCACGGAAAAACACACCAAACTTAGAGGTTTGCTTGTCCTCAAGCAAAAGAAAGGAAGGGATTAGAATAGAGGGGAGACATATTCGAATGGTTGAGGGATAGGGATGGCCAAACGTGTATTTAAAAGTGGAGGGGTAGGATTTTGAAAATTTTGAAAAAAATATGATAGAAAGATATGATTGGTAAAAAAATGAATCATAATATGAAAAAGATGAGATTTTAAAATTCAAAAGATATGAAAAAGATATAAAGAAGTTAAATCTGAAAATTTGTTGATGCATCTAAGAATTAAAAGAAGATATGATGAGTTGAAAAAGATTTGGAAAAGAATTGAAAAGATACATGAGTTTTTGAAAAAGATTTGGAAAGGATTTGAAAGAAAATTGAAAAGGGATTTAGAAGATTAGTAAATTTTTGAAAATTGAGTGTGAGTGTTGAAAATTTGTAACATGTTTATGCAAAAATTTATGAATTAAAACATGAGAGTTTGAAAAAATTTGAAGTGGAAACAAAATCTCCTCCCCCTTCCTTTTCTGGCGTCAAACGCCCAGAATGGTATTCATTCTGGCGTTTAACGCCCAAATGTTGGCCATTGTGGGCGTTTAACGCCCAGCCAGGTACCCTAGCTGGCGTTAAATGCCAGAAATCTTTTATCACTGGGCATTTTTCTAAACGCCCAGGATGCTGCAACTCTGGCGTTTAACGCCCAATTTACCCCATACTGGTGTTTTCGTGCCAGTGAGCTCTTTTTTTCTGCTTTATGCTCTGAATCCTTCTGTAACTCTGTGAAATCCTGCAATTGATAATTAACCTTGAAGAGAATTTATATCAAACTCCTATAATTATTATTTAAATAACAAATAAACTTTGCTAATGGCTGGGTTGCCTCCCAGAAAGCGCTTCTTTATTGTCTTTAGCTGGACCTTACTGAGCTTTAATCTAGTCTCAATTTTGAGCATTCTTGCTCAACATTGCTTTCAAGATAATGCTTTACTTTCTGTCCATTAACAATGAACTTTTTGTTAGAGTCAATATCCTGAAGCTCTACATATCCATATGGTGACACACTTGTAATCACATATGGTCCCCTCCACCGGGATTTTAATTTCCCAGGAAATAGTATAAGCCTAGAGTTAAACAGCAGAACCTTCTGTCTTGGCTCAAAGACTCTAGATGACAGTTTCTTGTCATGCCACCTTTTTGTTTTCTCCTTGTAAATTTTTGCATTTTCGAAAGCATTGAGTCTGAATTCCTCTAGCTCATTCAACTGGAGCAATCTTTTCTCTCCAGCTAACTTGGCATCAAAGTTTAGGAATCTGGTTGCCAGTAGGCTTTGTGTTCCAGTTCCACTGGCAGGTGACAGGCTTTTCCATACACAAGCTGGTACAGAGAGGTCCCTATAGGATTTTTGAATGCAGTTCTGTATGCCCATAGAGCATCATCCAGACTCCTTGCCCAATCCTTTCTACGGGTACTTACAGTCCGTTCCAGGATTCGTTTTAGTTCTCTATTTAAGACTTCATCCTGCCCATTTGTCTGTGGATTATATAGAGTTGCCACTTTGTGGTTAATTCCATATTGGATTAGAGCAGAGTCAAGCTGTTTATTGCATAAATGAGTCCTTCCATCACTGATTCATATTTTAGGGACACCAAATCTGCTGAAGATATGCTTCTGGAGGAACTTCAGCACTGTCTTAGTATCATTAGTAGGTGTGGCAATTGCCTCTATCCATTTAGATACATAGTCTACTGCCACCAGAATGTAACTGTTTGAGTATGATGGTGGGAAAGGCCCCATGAAGTCAATACCCCATACATCAAACAACTCAATCTCTAAGATCCCTTGCTGAGACATGGCGTAACCATGAGGTAGATTACCAGCTCTCTGGCAACTGTCACAGTTACGTACAAACTCTCGAGAGTCTCTATCGAGGGTAGAGGTTCCCTCGGTGGTTATCTAGTTATGAGATGAAAGCATATAATCATTGTCTTTGAAAATTAGTTATATTACCTGCCACTGTCATCATATCTCACCAATAAAGAAAACATATTTACGCCCTTTTCATATCACTCAAATAATATATATGATCAATGGTAGGTAAGCTTATTGCTAATAATTTAATTTAGGTCTTGATTACTAAAGTCTGTGTAGGTAGTGTTGGAGATTCTTCTTATTAAATGGAATTATTAGGGTGGAATATGCTAGCTAAGTTTTACTAAGTTGTGAGCTACTTGGTTGGCTATACTTTTTATATGTGTGAATTATTGGTGAGTCCGAGTAAAGTGTGGTTGCTAATAACTCTATACAATCATGCATGCATGACACTATGAAAATAAGAGCTTATACAATCTAATTTTGAAAAGATGAATGCTACTTGCCCAACACTCTAAACAATGGTCTCTGGTTTCCAAGTGTTATGTTCCGCATTTAGCTTGTAAACCCCACCTTTAATTTTTTTTTCCTATATTGACTCAAAAGAATTACATATATATCAAGCTTAATTAACTATTATGTATGTAACAGTGTTAATTGTAACACTAGGATCTTAGGTATCATTTGGTATGGTTATTGTTCTAAAATAAAGGCTATTAAGTTGTTAAATATGAAAAGGAGGAGGTCCTTGATCAGTTGAGTGATGAGAAACCTTTGGAATAATAATATTGTACCTATATCTCTCATTTTGGTAGTTGTTGATTATTTAATGGCATTCCATTTTGATGAAAACACTCTCTGTCTTATGCTAAATTCCAATACAATGTGGTCCTGCTTTCACTCATGTCGCCCTATATATATATATATAAGACTCATGTCAGTTAATTCATTAAATTAGAGGATCCTCAATACTGGTGTTTAACTAAGAAATACAAAACTTAATTCGTGAAAAGACTTTAACAACGTTAGTAACCGATAAGAAAAATCTATAAAATAGAAAACAATGAATCTATCTAGAATGTAAATATATGGGGATAAAGTGATAAGCATTCACTATGCATGTGTATGTAAGATTCATCATAGCATGCATCCCCTTTGCTCCGATCCGATCCTATTCATTACAAACAACACCAGGATCGTTTGGAATGATGCTTCATAATACCAACAATAGTATATATGCATTAAACAGCTGGAATTTGATTTCTTTTCTTATAAAACCTATAAAAATAGCTAAATTTTGATTTCTTTTCATAATTTAAAGACAAATATCTATGTCCTTGCAACTACACACACATGAATTAAACATGGAGTGAGAGAAAGTACCTGTAGCACAATGAGTTGGCGCAAAATACCCAGAATGTTTGTCCATCCAATCCAATCACTTTCTAATCAAATACTCCAATGACATAAACAACAAGACATCATTACATAATCACTCAAACTCAACAAAGAGAGTCCGAAAAATGCCACAATTAGTAATCATTTTGTATCTCTATAGGCACAACCCACATTGATTAACACCACTTTCACACTTTGTTACATTCAACATTTCAAAAAAAGGATGAAACTGCAAAGTCAACATAGAGGTTAAAACCAAATACAACCCAGAAAATGAAACCAACTTGGCTCAACTACCAACACTACCAGGTCCCAGACCTAATTATGCAATTTCGCACCTACCACCACTTCTTAAACTACACAAACCAAGTTCCTACACCAATCTAATTAAAATATAATATACACAAGGCACCACGTGCATAATTATACAACCTTTTGCATTGAATTAAACCAATAAATTGATAAATAATTTTTTACAATAAATTAAAAAAATATATATAACTTTTTTCCTCACCCACAACACAACCTAATTATTTGGAGAAATTAGTAAAGACTCACATGCTAGATAAACTGATCATGCATGAAAATACTAAAATCTAAACAAAAAGATTAAAACTTTTGAATCAATTAGTTAACTTGATAAGTACAAAAATAGAGAGGAAGTATATTAGAGGAGTTACCTTCAACAATTTATGGAGAAGAGTGATGATCAGAGGAAATTTGAATTGAAAGTAAAGAAAACACTATCACCAATACGGGGCACTTGACCTTCTTTATTTTGTTGATGTTCTGCAATATTTAGATGATATGACATGATACAAAATAAAATTAATCAACTTAATCCTAACACTTTTAAATTGTCAGGTTAATTTAGTCTTAAAATTTTCTCAAAATAAAATTTCCATCAAATAACTATTATAAAACTAAATATATAGATTACTTTATAAATATCAAAGTAAAATGTGAACTTCACATGGCAGAGAACTGTAAGTTCAGAAAGAATACCACTATGTAGAACATTACATTTGATCTCACTGTTCCACAAATTCTATTCTTCCTTCTAACTTCAAACTCTCAAATGAATATAATCATTGCAGAATAAGAACCAAATAATGAAGTCATTAAGTGACTAAAGAACTCAATAATTAGAAAACAAATATGAGGATAAAATCAAGTAATAAAGTAAGAAAATGTATAACCACAATAACTTACAATCCATTTTGAAAACCCATTTTCCATTTAGGATTGCCATAAGAACTTTTAGTGTCCTAGAGCATGCTCTATTTTCATCCGTAGCTACAATCACATGGGTGACTTCTAAACTCCAAATGTTGGTAACTATAGCACCAATCTTGCTTGCAAAATTAATCAGAAGTATCTGTACCATCAACAGAGGAAAGATTAAGAATTAAATATTGGGAAATACTAATTGACTAATCATATGGGAACTCAAGACAAAGAGCTTAAATGGAAACTCATCAATTACAATAGATTCAAAAGCTCATCCTAATTCCTAATAGATAACCCTAATACACATTAATTAACTGAAAGCGAGCACAAAGAAGATCAAACCAGGAAAGAAGAAAGTAAGCAGCAGCAAAGATGGAAAATATCAGAATGAAAGAAGGATGGTGCGTGGGTGGCGAATTGTGGGAAGATTTTGTTCGCGGGATTTGCAGGAGCAACGGATTGAACAGGCAGTGAGAGGGGGATACGCACGCAAGGCGATACAATAGGATGGAGCGATGGTCAAGCGATATGATGAGGGTGACACGATTTCGAGCACAGCAGAGAGGCAGAGAGCCCTTGGAGGTTTTGCATTTTTCTTGAATCACAGAAGGTAAGGTTTTTTCTTAAATCCAATTGGAGATTTCTTTGTGTGCATTGCGTTTTTCCCTTAATCCAGAGTCAAATTTTTTTATTTAGCATCGCTATTTAAAACCGTCACCGAGACTGCTGTAATCTAGCATTTTAGAGGTATTTCTAAAAACCACTGGTATATTGCCGCTGCCATTTGCCACTTCTGGTATAGTGTGAAAACCTCCGTATTTCACAACCAAAAGTGTGCACCTAATTGCTAGTCCGAGGGAGGATGACCCGGGATTCAAAACTCCCAGTTTATATTTGTTTTGAGATTGTGACAATATCTATATTTTAAACTTTGATTGAGAGGATTGATTGTCAGTTTGGACTATAATCACAACAGAATTGTTTTGTCTGAATTTCCAAACTGGCGTAATCCTCTCCGTCACCGGTTTATCGAGGACTAGGTCATGATTTGATGTGGTTTGGGTGATCATGGATTGCTTAACCAAGTTCGTTCACTTTCTGCATATCCGAGTGAACTATTCATTGGAGGAATTGGTGAGGTTGTACATCAAGGAGATTGTAAGGCTGCACGGTGTGCCTAAGTCGAGAGTTTGGGATCGAGATCCCCGATTCACATCAAGGTTTCGGGGAGCTTTCCAAAGAGCTTTTGGTACAAGACTATGTCTCAACACGGCATATCATCTACAAATAGATGGACAGTCCAAAAGTACTATTCAGACATTGGAAGATATACTAAGGGAATGTGTGTTGGATCAACCGGGAAGTTAGGACTGTTACATGCTGTTGGCAGAGTTTGCTTACAACAACAGCTTTCATGCGAGCATCGGAATGGCTTCGTATGATGCTTTGTATGGATGGAAGTGTCAATCTTCACTATGTTGCTATGAAGCCAGTGAAGCAAGTGTGTTGGGGCTGGATTTGGTAGTAGAGACCATTGAGAAGATCAAACAGATTAGGGTCAGAATCTTAACTGCACAGAGCCGACAGAAGAGTTATGCGGATCAGAGAAGAAAATCATTGGAATTTGAAGTGGGTAAGTATGTATTTCTTAGGGTTACTTCGACAATGAGAATTGGAATAGTGATGAATCCACATTTTATGATATTTATTTGCTCCATTAGGATTGATTTCACTAACTTTTCTTGCATTTATCCATTGAAATAGCATATTTTCATAATTTATTCTTAAATTGTGCTTGAAAGTGAAAACATTCTTTTTAGGCCTTTTAATTGCTAAATTTTATTCACTTTAATCCCATTTGGTGCCTTGATATGTTTGTTAAGTGATTTCAGGTTTCCAAGGCTAGTATGGGTTGAAGAAGTGAGGAAAGAGCATCCAAAAGAAGAGAAATAATAAAGAAAATGGAGTTTGGAAGCTGCAGCAATGATGCGTACGCATAACTTTTGGTGCGTACGCACAATGGGAATTTTGCGCAACTGTGCGTACACACGGTAGGTCGTGCGTACGCACGAATGCATGGATGTGAGCTCATTAAATGCAATTCATTGGCGGTGATTTTTGGTCTTTTAGAGCTCAATCCAACTCATTTCTAAAGCTATTTCAAGCCAAAGTGAAGAAGGATGAAGGGGGGAGCAATTAGGTTTAGGTTTTTACATGTTTTAGCTTAGTTTTCTAGAGAGAGAAGCTCCCCCTTCTCTCTAGAATTAGGGTTTTTAGCTTAATTTTCTCTTCGATTTCTCGCTTTAATTCGTGTTTAAGTATAGTTTCATTTATATTTTCATGTTTTCTTTCCTTGATCTTCTTAATTTCTTTTGTCATTTTTTGTTTATGAGTATTCTTATTAATTTCAATTTTATTTAATGCAATTTTGATGTTTTATATTTCTTTGATGCTATTTGAGTTGTTATTATCATTTTATTGCAATTGGTAGTATAGATTTTATTTTTATTGCAATTTATGATATTTTTCCTTTTATGCATTCTAGGTGTTTAATGAAATCTCTCTTTTAGTTTTTGCATAGTTTTTCACATTCTTGGCTTGGAATTGGATAATTAGGTGACCTTGAGTTATAGATGTCCATTCGATATTGTGATTAGGATGGTTAGTTGGTTTGGTTTCCACTAACGCTAGTCTTCCACTAAGTTAATTAGTGAGTTAACTAGGATTTATGGATTGAGATCAATTATGCCCTTACTTATCCTAGATGTTAGGATAGACTAATTGGGGTTAATTTTACGCAATTACCATGCTTGTGGTCCATGATTAGGATAGGAATCCTCAATTCCTCAATCCTTTCCAAGAGTCATTTTTTGCCACTTGAATTCTATTTTTGATTTACTTGCTTTAAGTTTTAATTTCCTTGCATGCTTATTTAATTTCTTGCCTTTTAATTTTCTTGTCACTTGCAATCACAACCCCCAATTCCTCATAGCCAATAATAGGACACTTCATTGCACTTCCTAGGAAGAACGACTCAGGGATTTAAAACTCCCAGTTATTTTGATTTGAATTTTGATTTATCTTTATTTTAAACTTTGATGTTGGTTGATTGTTGGGTTTGGACTATAATTACAACGCCAACCCTATTTTTGTGAAATTCCTAAACCCACTTTTGGCCATTATCAAGTTTGGCGCCGTTGCTGCGGATTGCAATTGTGTTACATTATTGGCTACTGTTAATATGTAAATATATGAATAGTTTGTTTTTGATTAGTTACTTATTTTTTCTTGTAAATATGTCTCTTGGTTGTTTGCTTGCCTTAATAGATTTTTGTTTCAAATTGCATATGTGAATAGTTAGTAATTTTGTTTTAAATTTCCTTTTTAACTTGAATTGCATGTTTAAAATTTTCAATTAGTTTTTGAATGTTTGAAATAGTTTTGGGTAGATTTTTGTTTGTGCATATTACAAGTGCTTTGAATAGTCCAATGATTTTGATTTGGAAAATAAAATTTTGGGTTAATTTTAAAGCTTAATGTAAATAGTTGCATATTTTTGTTAATTTCTTGTTTATATGCATATTATAATGTTGGGTGAAATTCTGTTTTGAAAAAAAAAAATTTGCCTTCTGTGTGTATGCACGCATACGCATAGCTCTGTGCGTACGCACACTTTCATACCACCCCTCTGTCCAGAGCACGCGCATACCCAGTGCATGTGCACGCTTCTTATCAAGTATGCCTATCACGCGTACGCGTGACCTTCCATTTTCACCACACCACGTGTACACCTCTTCAATGCATACGCGTTAATTCCAATTTTTTACCAGTCCCGCGTACGCACCCTCTTGTGCGTACACACTCCTAACTCAACCCCTTCTGCTGGGAGCACCCATACAACTATGTGCGTCCGCACCCCCGTACTCTTGCCTTTTCTTCTCTTTTCTTCTTCTCTGAGCCACCATAACCCCTCCTCTTCTCTACTCTGTCTTCTTCACCATCTTTACTGCCACAGCACCTCACCGTCCATCCACCTTCACCCCCAGCCATCGGCGACCGCCGTAGCCGCCGCACAACCCCCTCTTCTTCCCTTTTCTCTCATCTCTTCTCTTATCCCTACTCTGTTCCCCATTCCTGATTCTCTTTTCCCCTGCCACCAAACTGTCGCGGCACCCAACCTTTGCCACCGCGTCTTTACCGCCCCCCCATTCCCTCATAGCCAATAATTGAGAACTTTATTGCAATTCCTAGGGGATGACTCGAGATTTGAAACTCCTGGTTATTTTGTTTTTATTGTGACATCATTGATTTAAACTTTGATTGATGGTCAATTGTTGGGTTGGGACTATACTTACAACGGAGAAATTCTATTTGGTGAAATTCCAAACCCACTTTTGGCCATCATCAAAGAGCAGTCAAAACAAAGATGTTGAATCTGAGGTTCATTGGACCTTTTGAGGTCTTGAGGCAGGTCAGGCCGGTAGCATATCAAGTAACATTGCCACCGCATTTGTCTAACCTATATGATGTATTCCATGTGTCACAACTCCATAAGTACACATCGGATGCAGCTCATGTATTAGAGCCTGAGTCTGTTGAGTTGAAGGAGAACTTAATGTTTCAAGTAACATCGGTACGGATTGATGACACTAATGTAAAGAAATTGCGCGAAAAGGAAGTTCAGTTGGTCAAAGTGGCTTGGAGAAGAGATGGAATGGAAGAGCACACTTGGAAATTAGAGTCATAGATGTGGAAGGATTATCCCGAGTTATGTTCAAGTAATCATTAAATTTTGGGGACAAAATTTCTTATTTGATGGAGAAAATGTAAGAATTGTGATTAATTAACCACTTAATTAAAATAATTTAATTCTCCAGAATAGGTTCAAAAATTTAGAATAGTTATTAGAAAATTTAAATATGATATTTGGACTCAATAGATTTTTCTGAGTTGGAAAATGTAAATTTCTGGAAAAATTACATAAAAACACGTACCAGTAAATCAGTCTACAGTACTAGCTTAAATCTGCCTAGTATAGTGTGAAAATAATAAAAACTATAGAAAAACCTAGAAAAATAATTAAAGTTGAAAATCGGACACTAATTCTAAAGGTTTGGCCCAAAACGGGTAAAAAATGCTAATGGGTTGGACCGGGCCCAAGTTGGGCCCAAGCCCAACATATATATACTCATTAATGAACCCAATTCAGCTCATAATTCACACTCAAACACAAGTGTGCAGCTGAAATGAGGAAGAGAGCAAGGGTTTCAAAACACTATTCACATCTATCTTCATTTGATCATATCTCGAGCTACAGTACTTCGATTTGTGTCCCATTTGCGGCTACGCGAAGCTCTCGCCGAGCCCGTTAATTTGATCTAACCAAAGTGGTAAGATTTTTTAAAATATCTTCTTAGTTCTCAGCCCAAGTGAATTTCGAATTTAAAGTTTAGTTTTTGAGTGAATTTTTGTGATTTAGTTGTTTAGGTGCCAACTAATAGTGAGAAATCATTGGCTTTCATCCCTAATTTTTGTGATTAAGGTAAGGTTTCTCAAAAATCCTTGTGATTTAGTAAATTGTGAATTCTAGGTATTGATATTAGTGATATTGGTATGTATAGCTTGATTATTTGGTGATTTGGGAGTGGTGTTGGTGATTACAAAGCTTGTTGGAAGTCAAACTGGGCGTTTTGTGCGTGGAGGGTAATCGGCCAAGGTATGGTTTCGGTTTTTTCTTTGTAATATATAATGTTTCGTGAAACATAGGCTAGTAGACCTTAGGATAGGATTGAAATGGTTGTCGATGATTGTGGATTTGACGATGTATAATGAATTTGATGATTGTGATAATTTTGATGATTGATATTGATTAATGATGTTATTGAGAATCGTTGATAATTGTTGAGTTTTATGAGTATTGAGAAGGATATATATGTGTGTTGGTAAATAATGCATGTGAGGGATTCAAATTATGAAAATTGTTGGAGTTGTATGTTTGGATTGAGATTTATTGAATGTATGAATTTATTGAGTGGAGAAGAAGAAATATTGAGTGAAATGGTTGGAAAGTGATTGAGGGACTTTTGGTATGGATTTAGTATGTTTTGGTATTAAATTGGTTAAGTTTGGAATGATTTAGTGGTGAGTTTTGTTGATTTGAAGGACTTATGTATTTTTTGAATAACTGAAATTTTGATGAACTTCAACGAGTTATAACTTGGATTTTGGACCCCATTTTGGATGAAAACTAATTCAAATGAAAATTAGGTCTGAGAGGTTTACACTGTTTGAAGAATGGATGAAACATATTTTAAAACAAAAAAGTTTTGAACGTTTGAAGTTTGGTGTCTAAAACTAAAATTTCTACAACTTGACATTTTTCTGCAATCTGAGGTACATTCATAGAGGGCACATTGGGTGCGTACGCGGGCATTCTTCTTTGCCTATCCCTCTCACATACACGGCGCATGGACGCGTACATGGCATGGTCAAAATTTGGTGTGTGCGTAAGCACACAGGGGTGTGCGTACGCACAGACCCAGTTTTGTTGAAAAATGATTTTTTTCTTCTTTTTTAAGGATTTTCTAGCCTTCCAAACTTCTTTATCTACTGTATAAGATTCCTAACTAATAATTAGGTCTTAATACTAATAGAGAAGAGTTAGTGACTTAAATTAGTGAAATTCTATATGAATTTAGAAGACGGAGACTTAGGTTTCTGAAGTTGTGAGTGGACCATTGGAGTACTATATTGATGATGGTTATGGAAACTTAAGAGTTGATGGTAAACTTGTGAAATCAATGATT
The DNA here is from genome assembly GCF_059453495.1 of Arachis ipaensis. NCBI lineage: Eukaryota > Viridiplantae > Streptophyta > Magnoliopsida > Fabales > Fabaceae > Arachis > Arachis ipaensis. Next base: position 60,926,662 of record NC_142444.1, read on the forward strand.
AATGATGGTTATGACGAGTTTGGGTCTCGAAGAGAAATGGTGAATTATTGAATATTGAAAGTGATCACTAAATGAAATATGGATATACATTGTTGTATACTGAGACTGTTGAGACGCTATACGCCTGGAAAGGACGGTTGATTAATCCCGCTTGTCAAGGTCGTAGCGACGGCGTAAGGGGGTGGTTAGTCCCGCTGAAAATTGCACTCGCATCCTTTCGGAATCACAAGAGTGTGCCAGACACTATATCCTTCGACCGTGTGTCGGGCACGATATCTCTGGGGGTTCTCATTTATATTCATGACTGAAAGGCGACATTTTCATGGGAATGTGTTGCGTTGGAAGTTGAACCGACAATGTTATATTACAGCCAATAGGACAGGCATTCCTCGTGCGCATTTTCTATATGTTTGCTTGGTTTGTTTATTTTCATACTATGCCTAATTGTCTAACATGCTTAAATGCTTCTTGATTTACTTGCTATACATGATAACTACTTGTGCTTTATTTGTATGAAATTTCTTGTGTTTTCTACTGGGATTAAGGAGGCTCGGTAGGCAGTGGCGATGGGATCGCATGGAAATTAGGCTGGTGAAGGCTGTGGGACAGCGGTGAACTGATAGTTTAGAAATCCCCTAAGTTAGATGACCTATTTCAGAATTTTGTTAAATTGTTTTATTAGTTTGAATCTTATGATTGATGTGAAGTTCTAGGATTGCCTTTGGCATTCCAGAACCTTATATATTACATTACTGGGTACTGTTATCGCACTGAGAACTTCCGGTTCTCATACCGTATTCTGTTGTTGTTTTTCAGATGCAGGTCGTAACCCACCTCGGTGAGTTGCGAGAGGGTGACGGAACGGAGGATCTTTTACCACCTTTTGTATTTTGGATTATGTTGTTATAGACTCTCTTTCACTTTCGTATCTTTGTTGCCTTAGAGCCTTGACGTTGAGAGATAAGTTGTATAAGCTGTTTTAACTCAAAAACTCTGTTATGTCTGTATGTAACTAGTCGGCCTAAACTTTGCGGATTGTCGCTAGTATTCTATGACTATTATGCTTATATATCTACATATACCTTGTTATCCTGTACCTGTGTCTTATCAATTATTCTTTTAGTTATCATGTAAATGTTTCTGCTTTTCTATTTCTATTTTGAGCTATAATTCTTCATCGGGTTTCTATTATTATTGTTATTATTCCTTTCTATCTATCTATCTATCTATTTATCTATCTATCTATCTATATATATATATATATATATATATATATATATATATATATAGATATATATATAAGCCTTAGAATTGCCGTGACTCTTAGTTATCCTTTGCTTTATGGCATGAGGTAAGGCTTAGGGTAATTAGGGTGTTACATCTGTCCTTTATCGATGCATACTTGGGTTACAACTAAATTCTGATGTACAAACTGGAGCAAGAGAAAACCTCTTTCATCATTCCAAAAGCTAACTATTGTTACATAAAAATGTCTTTTGGATTGAAAAATGCTTGAGCCACATATCAACTATTAATAAACAAGGTGTTTTTACCTCACCTCTGAAAATTAATGGAAGTGTATGTGCATGACATGCTTGTCAAGATTAAAGAAGACGTCAACTTATTGTTCAACTTAATTGAGGTATTTAATACAATAAGAAAGCACAAGATGAAACTAAATCCCTCAAAATGCACCTTCGCAGTGGAAGCCGAAAAGTTCTTAGACTTTATCCTTGATATCGAATTCATAAACCAATTACAAAACTACAGGCAATTGCATCGAATCACATAAAGTAATACCACGGTGAGTGGGTTATCGTTCCTACGAGGATTAAGGAATTAAGCAAGTAATGATTAATTCAGTATTCTAGTTAGACAATTCACAGTTTGATGATGAACAATTGATAGTTAGTTTGCATTGAATAAATTTTAATACCCTTTGCTTCTTTCTTGAGTTTAGCATAAGGACATGCTTAGTTTAAGTGTGGAGAGGTTTGATAAACCCCAATTTTGTGGTTTATCTTGTGCTTATTTTGGAGATTTTATCACCATTTCTCACATTTATTCAATGAAATAGTATGGTTTTGTAATTCTCCCTTAAATTGTGCTTAAGTGTAAAAACATTCTTTTTAGGCCCTTAAATTGGTGATTTTAATTCACGTTAATTCCATTCGATGCCTTGATGTGTTTGTTGAGTGATTTCAGGTTCATAAGGCAAGTATTGGATGGAAGAAATGAAGAGGAAAGCATGCAAGTGGAGAATTCATGAAGTAATGAGCAAAATGGAGAATTGAGGGCCACGCGCACGCGTCATGCACGCGTACGCGTGCATTGAAGATTCGCAATCCACGCACACGCGTACACGTGAGTGGAGGTTTTGCCAGCGACGCGCACGTGACCCACTTAAAGTGAAATCGCTGGGGGCGATTTCTGAACTGCCCAGGCCCAAATCCAGCTCGTTTCTGAGGGTATTTGATGCAGAATTGAAGATCGAGCAAAGGGGGAGCACTTAGTTGTAGCTTAGCATCATGTAGTTTAGTTTCTAGAAAGAGAAGCTCCCTCTTCTCTCTTGAATTAGGGTTCTTAGGGTATTTCCATCTTAGATCTAGGCATGATTTCTTGATTTCATCTTGTTTCTTTTACAATTTCTTGCTTCTACTACTTCATTCTTCTTAATTTTCTTTTTAATTATACTTTTATGTCTCTTTCATGTTTTAGAATGCTCATGTTGGATTTGGTTTACATTTAATGCAATTTGATTTTTGATGTTTCTTTTTTTGTTGATTTGAGTTGTTGATTTACTTTTCTTGCAATTGGTAGTTGTTAGATTTTATTATTCTTGCACATTTACCATGCTTTCCTTTTATGCCTTCTAAGTGTTTGACAAAATGCTTGGTCGGATGTTAGAATAGATTTTGAGCATTCTTGGCTTAGAAAAAGAAAGTAGGTGATCTTGAGTCATTAAGACCCAACTCATGTTGGCGATCTAGAGCTGCTGTTAGCTAGTATTGTTTCCATTAACTCTAATCTCTTGCTAATTCGATTAGTGAGTTGATTAGAACATTTGGATTGAGATTAGCTAGTCTTATTAGACTTTCTTCGAGTGTGAAGATAATATGATACCTTCTTCTATCGTCGAGGATGACGTAGTGGTGCACGAAATTGTGATCACACTTGTCACAACTCCGCACAACTAACCAGCAAGTGCACTGGGTCGTCCAAGTAATACCTTACATGAGTAAGGGACGATCCCATGGAGATTGCCGATTTGAAGCAAGCTATGGTTATCTTGTAAATCTTAGTCAGAAGATTAATGATAAAAGTGATTTTGTTTATGAAAGATAAATAACATGAAATAAAAGGTACTTGTGATTCAGTAATGAGGAACAGGTTGAGGTTCTGGAGATACTCTGTCATCTGAATCTCTGCTTTCCTACTGTCTTCTTTTCCAAATACGCATGGCTTCCTTCAATGGCAAGCTGTATGATCCTCTCGGATGAAAAATACCAAGTACGATCTCTGCACGGCTAATTAACTGTCGGATTTCTCATCTCGGATGAAAAATACCATGTGCAGCTACCACATGGCTAATCATCTGTCGGTTCTCACTAGCGTCGGAATAGGATATCTCTATCCTTTTGCACACTGTCACTGCGCCCAACATTCGCTAGTTTGAAACTCATCACAATCATCCCTTCCTAGATCCTACTTGAAATACCACAGACAAGGTTTAGACTTTCCGGATTTCAGGAATGCTTCCAATTGGTTCTAGCCTCTACCACGAAGGTTCTGATCTCACGGACTCGGTCCGTGAATCAGAACCCAAGAGATACGTACTCAAGCTGTCGCCCAATGACTACATTGAGCTCAGATAGAATGGGAGTGATTGTCAGGCACACGTTCATAGAATTGAGAATAATGATGAGTGTCACAAATCATCACACTCTCTATATTGAAGTACGAATGAGTATCTTAGAATAGAATCAAGCGTAATTGAATAAAAAACAGTAGTAATTGCATTAATCCATTGAAACACAGTAGAGCTCCTCACCCCCACCTATGGGGTTTAGAGACTCATGCCGTAGAAGAAACAATATGAAGTGTAAAATGTCATGAGTTTCAAAATGAATCTCTAAAAGTAGTTTTTATGCTAGACTAGTAACTTAGGTTTACAGAAAATGAGTAACTAAGTGCAGATAGTGCAGAAATCCACTTCCGGGGTTCACCTGGTGTGTGCTTAGGCTGAGCATTGAAGCTTTCACGTGCATAGGATATTCTTGGAGTTAAACATCAGCTTGGGTGCCAGTTTGGGCGTTTAACTCCAGTTTTGGTGCCAGTTCTGGCGTTTTACTCCAGAAAAGGGTCTTTGGCTGGCGTTTAACGCCAGTGCCATCAAATCTCGGGTAAAGGATGGACTATTATATATTGCTAGAAAGTACAAGATGTCTACTTTCTAACGTAATTGAGAGCACGCCAATTGGGATTCTGTAGCTCTAGAAAATCCATTTCGAGTGCAGGAGGGTCAGAATCCAACAGCATCTGCAGTCCTTTCTCAGCCTCTGAATTAGATTTTTGCTCAGGTCCCTCAATTTTAGCCAGAAAATACCTGAAATCATAGAAAAATACACAAACTTATAGTAAAGTCTAGAAATGTGATTTTTGCATAAAACTAATAAAAATATAATAAAAAGTAACTAAAACATGCTAAAAACTATCTAAAAAAATGCCAAAAAGGGTATAAATTATCCGCTCATCATGTAGTAAGATAAATTCTTGTTTATTATTGTGACATGATTAACTAGTCTTGTTTGACGTTCTCCCTATGTGAAGATAACATGATACCTTCTTCCATTTGATTGAGTTGACTAAATAAGGTGAATTAATCATTGTATGACCAGGATAGAAAGCCTATATTATCAATCCTTGCCATGAATATCTCTCTCTTTATTACTTGCTTCCTTTAATTGCTTGCTTTATTTACTCTTCTTGTCATTTAAATTCTTGCCCATTTAATTTCTTGCCCTTTTATCAATCAAATCCCTTGTCCCTTCATAGCCAATAATTGACCACTTCATTGCAATTCCTTGTGAGACGACCCGAGGTTTAAATACTTTGGTTAATTCTTATTGGGGTTTGTACTTGTGACAACCAATATTTTTGCATGTGAGATCTCTTTGTTGGTTTAGAACTATACTTGCAATGAGATTTCATTTGAGGAAATTTTAAACCATACAAGAAATCCGATCATCAACTTTCTCTATGAGTTATCACCCTTGTTGCTTGGAGCTTGGTTGTGATTATATTGTAGGGTATGATGACTTCAAATTGGGATTACATCATGGAGTGGGAGAATCAATTGAGGGAGGAACCGTATGCATATGAGCAACACTCATGCCAACCATCTCCCCCGTGTTACAATGAGCCAAACCCTCCCCGATGTGCATACCAACACCAAAGATATGAACGGTACCCTCTACACAACCCTCAACCATCAAACCTTCAAGCACCACACCATCCACCTACATAGAATCAAAATGCTTATATACCTTGCCACCAACCATATGAACCATCACCTCCTTACACACTACCTCAATATACTCACCCACATAACACACCTTCCAGCTATACGACCTTTCTCCCGACCATTTAACCTTCTTTTTTACCAAAATATGAAGTTCTCCAACCCTTGCCCCAAGAACAACAAGACTTTCAAGATTTTCTCCAAGAGCAAGGAGAATTTTGAAAGAAGCAAGGGGAGTTCATGGCTACCATAGTGACGAATGGATTTTTGATGGTATAGAATTTCACAAATGAATTCTCGTTGTAAAGTATAGCTTCTAAACCAACAATAATCCTTTCATACAAAAATTTGTTTGTCACAAGTAACAAACCCCTAAATTCTATAAACCGAAGTATTTAAACATCGGGTCGTCTCTCAAAGGACTTGCAGGGTAGTGTTCTTGTTATTGGTTATGGACTTGTTTATTTTGGGGTTTTGGATGAGGAATGTGAATAGTAAATGGTAGGAAAACTTTATTCACAAAATGGTCTTGGCAAGGTTTGGTTGTCAAGGGTCTTCATCATTATCACTAGCCACAAGTATGGTAGTTGCAAGGATTAATCCCACTTAGTCATCCTTAAATCGATTAACAAAGGAAAGTCAAATGAGTTATATCAATCCTAGTCCATAAGTCCTAGCTTTCCACTAATTGGATTAATGAAGGCTAGAGTTAATGGCTATCAACTATCAATCAATTGGACACTAGTGACTCAATAAATCCTAAGTTACCTTCTCAAGCCAAGAACATAAAATCCTAGTCTAAAATTCTTCCAAGCATTTAATCAAACACTTGGAAGGCACAAAAGAAAAGTATAGTCAATCACAACAAGAATGAGTTCTAACTACAATTGAATGTAAAGAATTAACAACAACAATCAAGGAAATCACAATTATCATGAATTACCTCAAATTGCATTATTGAAAGAAAATAAAGAGAACAAGAGTATCATGATTACAAAACCTAGAAGCAAAATAAGAGAAATTACAACAAGAGAATAGGGAGAAAGAGAAGAACCAAAGTGTAGCAATCATCAATTGAAGGTAGAAGTAGAAGGAGACTTGAATTAAACCTAGAACTATGAGATCCTAATCTAACCCTAATTCCTAATCCTAATTCTAGAGAGAAGAGAGAGCTTTCTCTCTCTAAAACTCTAAACTAAAAGTGAAAAGTGGTTGGGAATGATTATGATGCCTTCCCCTTAATCCTTCATCCTTTTATTCCTTTCCCTTAGCAATTTGGCGCCAAAAATGGGTTCAGAAACCCTCTCAAATCGCCAGGCACGTGTTGCATTAGTGAGGTCATGTGCCCTCATCGACGCGTGCGCGCACGGTATGCGTGCGCGTCCCTGGCTAATTCTGCGATGTGCGCGCGAGCGCCTTGTGCGCGTGCGCGTGCATGGCTGACTTTGCTTCTTTGCCTTTTTATGCTTCTCTCCACTTGTATGCTTCCTTCCTTGCTTCCTTTGATCCATGCCTAGCCTATTTCAATCCTGGAATTACTAGTAAACACATCAAGGCATCTTATGGAATCAAAGAAGAACTAGAATTCATCAAAATAGGGCTTAAAAAGCATGTTTTTACACTTAAGCACAAATATGGGAGAGATAACAAAATCATGCTAATTCCTAGGTTAAATGTGACAAAAGGTTATCAGAATACTCTAAATTCAATGCAAGACAAACCGTCAAATTGGGGTTTGTCAACCTCCCCACACTTAAGCCTTAGCATGTCCTCATGCTAAAATAAGAAGGAACTAAGGGTTATGACATTTATTGAATGCAACTAAACTATATGAGTCCTATCTAAATGTGATTATCTAAAGCAATTAAAAATGCTTAGTTCAAACAAATCAATTCCCAAGAGAGCATGTGTAAGCACAAGAGCTAGGCAATAAGGACTAAGTCCAAACCGCAATTGTATTGAATTGTCAAAAGGAGTTCAAACTTGCAAGAATATAGATAAATTGGGTGAATACATGTGATTGAACTTTTGAACCCTCACCGGATGTGTATCCGCTCTATTCACTCAAGTGTTTAAGGGTTAATTCACTCAATTCTCTTCTAATCATGTTTTCCAAAATTTGATTTTCTTCTAACAATCAACACTTATTCAATGCATGCATACATTCATCATGAGGTCTTTCATTTAGGTTGTAATGGGGTTAGGGTCAAGGTAGGATCATTTATGGTCAAGTGGACTAGGATTTGAATCTTTGATTAGCATAGACTTTCCCACCTAACCTATTTAATGACCTATACAAATGCAAGCTATTCTAACTACCCATTCTTCACTTTTTTCTTACATACTCATGCATTCTTATTTGATTCATAATACTTATGCATTGATCCCCTTTTTATTGACTTCACTTTGGGGCATTTTGTCCCTTCTCTATTGTATTTTTTTTCTTTCTCATTATCATCATTTTTTCATTTTTCTTTTCTTTTCATCATTTTTTTTTCTTTTCTTTATATATATATATATTTTCTTTTTCTTCTTTCAAACTAAATACAAGAACATCAATGCATGAGGTCTCTACATTTAATCAATACATGAATATGTTCCCAATTCCTAAACATAAAAGTGTACTGCCCCTCTTTATCCCATCTAATGTTCCCAAGCCTCACCAACTTTGAATAATAAAACACTCTCACTAGCCTAGGTCAATCAAAGATCCAAACAAGGACTTTTCATTGGTTTTCCGCCTTAGGCTTGTAATGTGCTAAAATAAGAATAAGTTGGTTAAGCATGGGCTCAAAATTGGCTAACAATGGAGAGTAAAAGGTTGGCTATTTGGGTAAGTGGCTAATGAAAGAATGGCCTCAATCATATAAATGCACAAACACAAGAAATAAACAGATATATAGAATCAAGCAAATCAAGGATCACAATCATGGAAAGAGAACAATTTCACACAAGAATGGAAAATAAGTGGTTATAAAATGTAACCACATCAATAGGCTCAAATCTCACAAGCTTGTGTTCTTAGCTCAAAATCATGTTCCAAAATAAATTCTTTCAAGCAAGTTCAACAAAAATTTTCAAATTGGTAGGGTGCCCTAAAAACATAGTTTTTAAAGAAATCATCACCATAACCAAGTAGTCCTAATATGAAAGAAGTGGTAAGAATATGTACAAATTCTAACTAACATGCAACCTATCGTGCAATGCAATAGCTACTCTAACAAAGAAAAATAAAAAAAAATTTGGTGTTGAAAAGGAAATTGTTACCCATGGAGATCGGTCGAATGACCTCCCCACACTTGAAGATTGCACCGTCCTCGGTGCATGCAAAGAAGAGCAAGGTGGATGGGTTGCTACAATTGATGAGCTTCTTCGAAAGGTTGTGCGGATGAACTTGTTTGTTACCCCATTTGAAGCTTTTCCATTCCTTTCCTTCTTGGTGGCCAGCCTAAAAGGAAAGAAAAAGAAAGAAAATTAAGCCTACAACAAAGATATCAAAGTAAATAGAACATAGGCGGGGGCTAATGCCAAATAAGAGTATGATTCTCTTCTACATGGTAGCTACAACATGTGAGTGAGAAATCAATATAAGCAAAAGGCATATCAACTGATACTTGATGCAAGAGTAAAGTTAAAGCATGGCGAGTATATTGAGCATCATGATCAAATAAGAATTGACACAAACAAGATTAGTGATACGCATGAAAGCATTTGATTCTATCCTAACTCAATGATGAAGCGGTACAAGAAAAAAAACAAAGGGTAATGAATTAGGAAGGACTAAAGCACTAATCTTGTGTGTTGACAAATATTACAATTAATGTAACAAGTCATGAAGCACCAAAATAAATGCAAGAAATTCTCAACAATTTAGTGAGAGAATTCAACACCATTATTAAAATGAGAAATTTAGAAAATAAAATGAGAACGAATAGAATTAAAATGCAAAGAATAAAAGTATGCAAATGTAATAGACAAAAGGAAATGGAAGAAGAGAAAAAAAATTTTTTTTTTATATTTTTAATTTTGTTTTTTTTTAGTATTTTATTTATTTATTTATGTATTATATTTTTTTTTATTATTAAAAAAAAATTTTTCTTTTTTTTTTATTTATATTAAAAGAGAAAAGAAAAAAAATCTTTCAAGAGAGGAAGAAGAAAAAAAATGAGAAAGAAAGAAGAAGAGAAGAGGAAAGAAGGAGAAAGGAGGAAGGAGAAAAGCAGGGTGCAAATCCGCGCGCGCGCGCACAGCGCGCTCACGCGTGGATGCAGCAGGGACGATCCGCGCGCGCGCACAGCGCGCTTACGCGTGGATGAGCTTGTGCTCCCAGCACAATGCTGGCACAAAGCGCGCACAACTCTCTGGTTTTTGTACTGGAAGTTGCAGAAGTGCAATCCGCGCGCGCGCGCACAGCGTGCTAGCGCGCCGATGCCCTTTTTTTTTTTTTGGCCCAAAAAGCAGAAAAAATGCCCAAGAGCTCCCTATAATGTCCAAAACTCTTCTTTATTCAATCAAATATCAAACAATTCACAAAAATGCAATTTGATTTTAGGATTTATTCATCTACTACTAATGAATACAACATACTAACAACCAATCTTTACAAACAAATCAATATGAAATGAAAATCTACCTACAATGGCAACTCAAATCACTTATTAAACAAAACTAAAAGAGGATGGAAAGAGTTTACCATGGTGGGGTGTCTCCCACCTAGCACTTTTAGTTTAAGTCCTTAAGTTGGACATTTTGAGGAGCTTATTGTCATGGTGGCTTATGTTTGTACTCATCCTTGAATCTCCAAGGATCCTTGCTTCTCAATTGGTTGACAGAATATCCAACCGTCTTCACCAAGCTTGGGCAAAGTTCAACCCAAGATATGAGTCCCCATAGTTGGTCTTCATTCAGCGAGCCGGGGTCCCATATCTTATCTTCGCACCCCTCTTCAATTTGATCTTCATACTTTTTCTTTCCGAGTGGTTGATATATAGAATTCTCTTTAGCACACCTAGCCTTCCGTCGAGACCCATGCAAAGTGGTATTCTTCCAATCATCGTTCCTATACCTTGAAGCTTTGACCTTAATGAGCCTAATTCCCAACTCGCAACCACTACACAACTCATTCTTGCTTTTAATTCCACAAAGAGCTCTAAGTTGTCCATCCGTTTCAATCAAACCATATTCAAGCGAGAAAGTAAAGCTTATGGATAAGAATTTTACCCACTTGAATGTTGTGTTGGATGGTGACTCGGGAAGGGAGGCCTCCCCACACTTAGATAATGCAAGGTCTACTTCTTTGTGCTCTTCTTTATGTATTTCCACCTCTTTGCGAGCTTCCTTGATTTCAACCTTTCCCCTTTTATCACATAGCTTGGTGTTGTCTTCAAGAACTTTGATTTCTTGCCTAATGGGAGGTGGTTCAATTTTGGATAGAAATTCATTGATGAATAAATCCATTTCTTGGTCAACCTCTTCATATTCTTCAATTTCAATATACACCATGCCAACATTTTCCTCTTGGTAGCTCTCTTTCTCATTGCTCACCAAGGGTATGGGAGGTTGTGCACACTCTTTTATACTTTCAACTCCATGTCCAATGGGAGAGGATTCCATTGTAGAGAGAAATGCATTCATGATTGAATCCATCTCTTGATAAGCCTCTTCCAAGTCTCCAACGATGATATGCCTTGGGGGTTGCGCACCTTCTTCAACTTCAATATCAAGCTCCTTGGAAAAGTGCTCCATGAGACTACATTCCCTTGGACTTTCAACATCTCCTAAATCTTCAACCACTTCTTCCTTTTCTTCAATGATTATAGGTTCCTCTAGTTGCTCCAATACAAAATTTGACTCCTCTTTCTCCACCGAATTTTCCAATTTCTCCTTCATACTTTGCTCTTCTTTTGACTTTTCACATGTGGTCACGGAAGTACCTTGAGTATTCAAGCATTGGTGGGCTAAAGTGTGCACCACATTGGTCAAATTGGTCACAAACTCAAGTGTATCCCGCTTCATGGCTTCTTGTCCTTGGAGTAACAAAGTGAGAGGATCGTCTATTGGGGCTTGGGGTGAATAGGAAGGTTCATTATTTTGGAGGGAGGGTTCATGGTAGGAAGGTGGTTCTTCTTGGTAAAGGTATGGAGATGATGAGTATTGAGGTGGTTCTTGGGAGTAATCTTGATATGGTTGTGGTGATTCTAGAGGTTCTTGCTCATAATGGCCATAAAAATATGGTATGGATGATTAGTTATATGATGGATATGGATCATAGGGTGGTGCTTGGTGATGAAAGGCTTGTGAGAATGGTTGAGGTTCATGTTGAGGATGAGATTCATAGGCATATGATGGTGGTTGTTGAGTGTCACAAAAAGAATCATCATAGCCGCTAAGTTGGCATGCATTAGGATGGAACTTATACCTATAAGTATCCGGAGGTTGTTGCCAATAGGAGTGATCAATTCCTTGAGGCTCTTCCCATCTTTGTTGGTTCCATCCATGGTACATGTTGCCATTAAAGTCCACATTTCCTACAACACACTTAGAACCAAACTCAAAGCCAAAGTGGTGAGAATTCATAATGAGAGAACAAAATAAAACTAACAAAAATTAAGAAACAACAAAAGATAAACCTATTCACAATATTCACATATGTACAATAACCAATAACATAACACCATTGCAAATCCCCGGCAACGGCGCCATTTTGACGAATGGATTTTTGATGGTATAGAATTTCACAAATGAATTCTCGTTGTAAAGTATAGCTTCTAAACCAACAATAATCCTTTCATACAAAAATTTGTTTGTCACAAGTAACAAACCCCTAAATTCTATAAACCGAAGTATTTAAACATCGGGTCGTCTCTCAAAGGACTTGCAGGGTAGTGTTCTTGTTATTGGTTATGGACTTGTTTATTTTGGGGTTTTGGATGAGGAATGTGAATAGTAAATGGTAGGAAAACTTTATTCACAAAATGGTCTTGGCAAGGTTTGGTTGTCAAGGGTCTTCATCATTATCACTAGCCACAAGTATGGTAGTTGCAAGGATTAATCCCACTTAGTCATCCTTAAATCGATTAACAAAGGAAAGTCAAATGAGTTATATCAATCCTAGTCCATAAGTCCTAGCTTTCCACTAATTGGATTAATGAAGGCTAGAGTTAATGGCTATCAACTATCAATCAATTGGACACTAGTGACTCAATAAATCCTAAGTTACCTTCTCAAGCCAGGAACATAAAATCCTAGTCTAAAATTCTTCCAAGCATTTAATCAAACACTTGGAAGGCACAAAAGAAAAGTATAGTCAATCACAACAAGAATGAGTTCTAACTACAATTGAATATAAAGAATTAACAACAACAATCAAGGAAATCACAATTATCATGAATTACCTCAAATTGCATTATTGAAAGAAAATAAAGAGAACAAGAGTATCATGATTACAAAACCTAGAAGCAAAATAAGAGAAATTACAACAAGAGAATAGGGAGAAAGAGAAGAACCAAAGTGTAGCAATCATCAATTGAAGGTAGAAGTAGAAGGAGACTTGAATTAAACCTAGAACTATGAGATCCTAATCTAACCCTAATTCCTAATCCTAATTCTAGAGAGAAGAGAGAGCTTCTCTCTCTAAAACTCTAAACTAAAAGTGAAAAGTGGTTGGGAATGATTATGATGCCTTCCCCTTAATCCTTCATCCTTTTATTCCTTTCCCTTAGCAATTTGGCGCCAAAAATGGGTTCAGAAACCCTCTCAAATCGCCAGGCACGTGTTGCATTAGTGAGGTCATGTGCCTTCATCGACGCGTGCGCGCACGGTACGCGTGCGCATCCCTGGCTAATTCTGCGATGTGCGCGCGAGCGCCTTGTGCGCGTGCGCGTGCATGGCTGACTTTGCTTCTTTGCCTTTTTATGCTTCTCTTCACTTGTATGCTTCCTTCCTTACTTCCTTTGATCCATGCCTAGCCTATTTCAATCCTGAAATTACTAGTAAACATATCAAGGCATCTTATGGAATCAAAGAAGAGCTAGAATTCATCAAAATAGGGCTTAAAAAGCATGTTTTTACACTTAAGCACAAATATGGGAGAGATAACAAAATCATGCTAATTCCTAGGTTAAATGTGACAAAAGGTTATCAGAATACTCTAAATTCAATGCAAGACAAACCGTCAAATTGGGATTTGTCACATAGCCAAAGCAGTGAACTGCTTGGCCCTACTACGCTCAAGCAATCTAGACATTCCCCTTGAGGAATGTGAAGGATCAATTAAGGAGTGTAGTGAGGGGGAGAACATGGAGCCTAAAAGGGAAGGAGTCAAGGCTTGAGTCACAAGAGGCGGAAGGTAGAACTATTGAACCGAAAGAGGTAAATGGAGAACTGAGGAAACTTGATCAAGAAGTGGATTCCATCATCAATGAATTTTTGTCCACCTTGGCCAATCCCCTCAATGATCTTGATGAACCTTTTCTTCCAGAGCTTGAGAAAGATATGGATGTAGACTTTACACAACTTCCTAAGTATGGATTGAATGATAGTGAGGAAAGTGATAAACTACTATTTTATGGTTTATCTTGTGCTCATTTGAGTGGTTTTTATCAAGTCCTTACCCACTTATTCATAATATTTGCATGGTTTTACATTTTCCTTCCTGATTTTGTGCTATGATTGAAAACATGCTTTCTATGGTCTTAATTTGCTAATATTAATCCTCTTTTATTACCATTAGATGCCTTGATATGTGTGTTAAGTGATTTCAGAGTTTATAGGGCAGGAATGGCTCAGAGGATGGAAAGGAAGCATGCAAAAGTGGAAGGAATACAAGAAGTTGGAGAAACTGCTAAGCTGTCCAGCCTGACCTCTTCACACTCAAACGGCTATAACTTTAGCTACAGAGGTCCAAACGACGCGGTTCCAGTTGCGTTGGAAAGTTAACGTCCGGGGCTTCGATTTGATATGTAATATGCCATAGTTTCCCTGAAGCTAAGCAACGCGACCGTGTGACCCATGCGACCGCGTCGCAGTGACGAAAATCAGCGTGTTTGAATTCACAACCAGCGAATTCTGGGCTGTTTCTGACCCAGTTTGCGGCCCAGAAAACACAGATTAGAGGCTATAAAGTGGGAGAATGCATCCATTCATGATCAAGCTTTCACAATTCACAATTTTAGGAGTAGATGTAGTTTTTAGAGAGAGAGGCTCTCTCCTCTCTCTTAGGATTAGGATTTAGGACTTCTCTTAGTTTTAGGAGTGACTCTCAATCCCAGGTTCAATGTTCTTTTTATTTATTTCTCCAATTTAATTTGTATGTCAGATTTAAGTTCTTTTGTGAATGCAATTCGAGGTATTTTCAGACTTAATTTTGCTTTGCTTTATTTATATGAATGCTTTTAATTTAATTTAGATATTTTCCCTTTTGGTCTTGGTTAAGAAATCAGTAACTCAGGAGTTATCCAACTCAACAGCATAATTGATAATTGTTATCCTTGCTAATTGAATTGATCTTCAATAATCCCAATCTTTTCTTAGGAATTAACTAGGATTCAAAGATCTAACTAATTAGTCACTTGACCTTCCCTTGTTATAGCAAAGGTTAACTAAGTGGAATTAAGATTCAGTTTTCATCATCATTGATAAGGATAACTAGACTGGACTTCTAATTTCTCATACCTTGCCAAAAGTTTATTTTACAGTTATTTTATTTGTCATTTAAATATATCTGTGCTCATTGCCCAAGCTCCAAAACCCCCAATTTACAAAACTCATAACCAATAATAAGAACATACTTCCCTGCAATTCCTTGAGAAGACGACCCGAGGTTTAAATACTCGGTTATCAATTTTAAAGGGGTTTGTTACTCGTGACAACCAAAACATTTGTATGAAAGGACTTTTGAAGGTTTAGAAACTATACTTGCAACGAGGATTTATCCGCAAATTTCTAGACCACGCAAAAGTTCTCTCATCAAAATGGCGCCGTTGCCGGGGAATTGCAAACGTGTGCCTTATTACTGGTTATTGTAAATATTTGCTTTTTGATTTCTTTTTATTTTTATTTTTTTTTGCTTTTTCGTAAAATTAAGAGGTTATTGGTTTTTATCTTAAATTTTTTTATCTTATCTTATTTAAAAAAAATCAAATTTCAAAAAATTTAAAAAATTTTCAAAATTCAAATTTTCAAATTCAAAATTTAAATAACCTTTTAATTTAAATTTGTTTTTATTTTTGTTTTTAATTTTCATTTGCTACTATGAACTCACACCCCTTTGGCTATGAGTCTGGTTACAATTATGTTGCAGGAAGAAGAAATTACAATGAGAACAGGCATCAAGGTTGGAACAATCAAAGATGGGAGGAGCCACAAGGATTTGATCAACTCTCATGGCAACAACCATCTCCAATGGACTATCAACAACCACCACCATATGCCTATAAACCCTCTCCTCAACATGACTTTGGACCACCATACTCACAAGCCCCTTTTCACCATTCACCTCCATATGATCCTAACTCATATCCACCATACCAACCACCTTATAAGCCAAATGAACCCTCCTATCCACCCCAAACCTCCATGGAGAAAGCACTTGCCGATCTAAACTCTACTATACAAGCTTTCACCGCCCAAATCGGACCACCAAATACCTTCAACAATCAACCCTCAAGCTCTAGTGTACTTCCTTTTCAATCACAGAATGATCTCCCCATCCCACCACCACCTCAATATTTGCCATCTCCATATCCATCAATCCAAGAGCACTATGATCCTACCTATGATAGCCGAGCGCAACAAGAATCAACGGATCGTCTCAAGGATCAATTTCATGCAACCCTTTATCAATTAAATCAAGCGATAAGTCAATTAGGTTCCCGACGCTCGGACACTCAAAGTGCTCCCATGGCTACATATGAAGAATCAATAAAAGAGCGTAGCATGAAGGAGATACTAGAAACTCCATTGTACAGTACGGAGCATGACTTTGTACTGGAACAAGTAGAGGAAGCCAGAATTATTGAAGAAGAAGAAGTGGTTGAAGACTTAGGAGATGCTGAACCTCCATGGGAAAGTCCAGTCATAGAACCCCCTTCCAAGGCGTTTGAAATTGATGCTGAGGAGGGTGTACAACCTCCAAAGCATATCACAGTTAAAGACTTGAAAGAGGCTGATCAAGAGATGGAGATTCAAGAAGAAGAAGCACAACCTCCCATGCCCTTGGAAAGCAATGAAGAAGAGATTGAATTGGAAGAAAGCTACCAAGAGAAAGAGGTTGAAATTGAAGAAGCTTGCAAAGAGGTGGTAATTATCAGAGAAGAGCACAAGGGAGTGGAGCTTGCAATTTCATTGAAAATACCTCCACCTAAGTTGCCATCATCCTTCACAACATTCAAGTGGGTAAATTTCATATCCCTTAGCTTTCTAATCCCACTTGAATATGGGCTACTGGAGACGGATGGTCAACTTAGAGCTCTTTGTGGCATTAAGAGTAAGAGGAAGATGGTCAGTGGTAAGAATTGTCCTGCAAGGTTCATCATGGTTGGAAGCTTTAAGTTTAAATGCAAAGGTTGGTGTAAAGCTCAACTGAATGGGTCTAGGAAGTTGTTTGGCCGCTTACGTGAGAATTCAGACTGCTTGCCACCCAAATAGAACAATATTGCTCAACCAAAAGAGGGGTGCAAGGGCAAGGTCTGGGACCCCGGAATCCATTCTATCAATAACCACTCTTGGGGCCTGGTCACTTGCTTTAACTTACTTGAAGGCTTTCTGCGCCTAGTTTGGGACCCCGGAGGTTACTCGAGATACAAACATTGGTGGAGATTCCTGGATGAATACAAGCATAAGCCACCATAACAGGAAGCTCATCAAATGTTTAACTTAAGGACTCTAACTAAAAGTGCTAGGTGGGAGACAACCCACCATGGTATGATCGTTCCTTTTTCATTTTTATTTAGTTTTATTTGTTTTCGAGTTTTATTTTATTTTATTATATTGAACCTAGAGCTTTGTATCACATTCATATTAACACTGCATTCTGCATTTTTTCAGATTATGAAAAAAAAAAAGCACGTACATGACGTGGCAGCATCGCTGACGAGTCCGCGTCACCAGTGCATTAGGAGGAAAAGAAATTGAACAGAGAGTTACGCAGGAGCAGGGCTGGAGGTATGCCAAGGGCACCAATTGTCCCACGCGTCCGCGTCACCCACGCGACCGCGTGGCCCTGGATTTCGACGTAACAAGGTGTATGGCCGAAAGTTGAGCTGGAATTGGGCTGGACTCGTGCTGGAAGTCCAAGCCCTACCACGCGACCGCGTGCCCCACGCGGCCGCGTCATTTTAAGAAAAAGGCCACCCGCGTGATCGCGTCGACCACGCGACCGCGTCACCCTGGATTTTGGCAATACTAAGTTTTGAACAGAGAGTTGTGCGACCGTAAGGCTGCACTCGCGCCACTAGCACAAATCAAGTCACGCAATCGCGTGCCCCACGCGTCCGCGTCACCCAACCTTATCGCGCACCACGCGACCGCGTCACCCACGCGACCGCGTCGCCAGCGTCGCACAACCTATCCAGATTAGTGCCAATTATCTTATTTTTCTTTTCTAATCCTAATTTCTTCTATCTTTTCTTCTTTCTTTCTTACTTTATTTCTTTCCCTTCTCATTCTTCTTATCTTTCTTTTTTTTATTTTATTTTATTTGCATACTTTCATTCATTTGAATTATTTTCATTGGTGTTAGAAATTTATTTGGAATATGTTGTTAGTTTGAAAGACTTGGTAATCTAACTTGGACATTGAATGCTTGATCTATGCTACTCATGCCTTTGCCAGCATGCCAATAAACACCCTGCATTCACTTGTTATCATATGCACTAGCTATTTTCCATTGATGACTTTTCACATGTACTCATGAGCGTGTGTTAACGTCATTCTTCTTTATTGTGCATTGATTACCACCTTTCCCGCTCTCTTCCTTGCTCTAACCCTTAGCTTTAAAAGTCACTTTCTTTTTCCCTTTTCAGGATGGCCACCAAGAAGGGTAAAGAGAAAGCTACTCCCAAATCAACAGCAAGGAAAGGAACAGAAAGAACCCCAGCTGAGGAACCACAACCCCCGTCCACTTGCACGTCTTAGCATGCACCGAGGACGGTGTAATCTTTAAGTGTGGGGAGGTCGATACCGATCTCCATGGGTTAGTATTTCCTTCTCAAACACCAATATTTTATTTTTCTTGTTAGTTGTTACATTTGCATGTTTGATTGCATATTTGTTTGTTTGATTTTATGCATACTCTACCACTTGGTTGAAGTAATATTTCCTTTTTCAAGAAACCTTTTAAGAGTATTTCACTAATTTGAATAAAATTTAATGTTACACTTGTTTGAAGAGATATTATACTGGAACATGGTTTAGAGCTCGAACACACAAAACCTGTGAGATTTTTTAGCCTATTTGAATTGGTTGCATTTTACCAACCAATATTTTATTTTTGGTGTGTGTTTTTCTCTCTAATATTGTGATCTTTGTCTTGCTTAATTCTATATTTCTATTATTTGATGTATGCATACACTTACATGATTGAGGCCTTTGTTTCACTAAGCTTACATACCCATATGGCCTTAATTTTCATTATCCTTTGCAAACCAATTTGAGCCTATTTTACCCCTTTGTTCTTTACTTTAGCACATCATTAACTCTAAGTGAAAAACAATAATGTCCTTAATTTGAATCCTTGGTTAGCTTAGACTAGTGAAAGTGCTCATGAATTAAGTGTGGGGAAAAGTGAATTTGGAAACATTTGGTTTGAGAATTGAGTATGTTAGAATTTTCTGAAAATATAAAAAAAATGTTTTAGGACATGATTCATGCATCCAATAATTTAATCATATGCATTGAGAAAAAAAAAGAAAAGAAGGAAAAAGAGCAAATAAGAAAAAGGGGACAAAATGCCCCAAAGTAAATGTTGAAAACAATGCATATGTACTGTACTTGAAATTAGAATGCATGGATATGTGGAAAACATGGTTAATGGATGGTTAGATATTGTATTATGATTACATGGATTATCTAAAGTTAGGTGGAAAGTTTAAAGATAATTGAGGATTCAAATTTTAGTCCACTTGGCCAAATACAATCCTACCTTGACCCTAACCCCATTACAACCCTTAAAAGACCTCTTGATATGTGTATCTGTGCATTAAATTTATGTTGATTGTTAGATGAAGAGCAAGCCTTAGAAAGCAAGGTTAGTGGAGAATTGAGAGAATCGAATCTAAAACACTTGATTGATTAGAGTGTATACACTATCAGTGAGGGTTCGATACTCAATTCCTTGTTCCCTGCTTTCATGAGCTATTTTCTTCTTGCAAGTCTATTTGTACTTCATTTTCATGATTTGAATTGGTGAAATCCAGTTCATATTTTTTTCTTCAAGGATTTGTTTACTTTTAACTAAGTAGGTAGAATCATTTTGCATGTAGTTGCATTCATATAGATAGGTTACATTTCATACTTTCTTACATTCCTCTTCATCTTTATAGCTTCTCTTGAGCTTAGCATGAGGACATGCTCTTGTTTAAGTGTGGGGAGGTTGATAAACTACTATTTTATGGTTTATCTTATGCTCATTTGAGTGGTTTTTATCAAGTCTTTACCCACTTATTCATACTATTTGCATGGTTTTACATTTTCCTTCCTGATTTTGTGCTATGATTGAAAACATGCTTTCTATGGTCTTAATTTGCTAATATTAATCTTCTCTTATTACCATTAGATACCTTGATATGTGTGTTAAGTGATTTCAGAGTTTATAGGGCAGGAATGGCACAGAGAATGGAAAGGAAGCATACAAAAGTGGAAGGAATACAAGAAGTTGGAGAAACTGCTAAGCTGTCCAGCCTGACCTCTTCGCACTCAAACGGCTATAACTTTAGCTACAGAGGTCTAAACGACGCGGTTCTAGTTGTGTTGGAAAGCTAACGTCTAGGGCTTCGATTTGATATATAATATGCCATAGTTTCCCTGACACTAGGTGACGCGACCGCGTGACCCATGCGACCGCGTCGCAGTGACGAAAATCAGCGTGTTTGAATTCGCAACCAGCGAATTCTGGGCTGTTTCTGACCCAGTTTGTGGCCCAGAAAACACAGATTAGAGGCTATAAAGTGAGAGAATGCATCCATTCATGATCAAGCTTTCACAATTCACGATTTTAGGAGTAGATGTAGTTTTTAGAGAGAGAGGCTCTCTCCTCTCTCTTAGGATTAGGATTTAGGACTTCTCTTAGTTTTAGGAGTGACTCTCAATTCCAGGTTCAATGTTCTTTTTATTTATTTCTCCAATTTAATTTGTATGTCAGATTTAAGTTCTTTTGTGAATGCAATTCGAGGTATTTTCAGACTTAATTTTGCTTTGCTTTATTTATATGAATGCTTTTAATTTAATTTAGATATTTTCCCTTTTGGTCTTGGTTAAGAAATCAGTAACTCAGGAGTTATCCAACTCAACAGCATAATTGATAATTGTTATCCTTGCTAATTGAATTGATCTTCAATAATCCCAATCTTTTCTTAGGAATTAACTAGGATTCAAAGATCTAACTAATTAGTCACTTGACCTTCCCTTGTTATACAAAGGTTAACTAAGTGGAATTAAAATTCAGTTTTCATCATCATTGATAAGGATAACTAGACTGGACTTTCAATTTCTCATACCTTGCCAAAAGTTTATTTTACAGTTATTTTATTTGTCATTTAAATATATCTGTGCTCATTGCCCAAGCTCCAGAACCTCCCAATTTACAAAACTCATAACCAATAATAAGAACATACTTCCCTGCAATTCCTTGAGAAGACGACCCGAGGTTTAAATACTCGATTATCAATTTTAAAGGGGTTTGTTACTCGTGACAACCAAAACATTTGTATGAAAGGACTTTTGAAGGTTTAGAAACTATACTTGCAACGAGGATTTATCCGCAAATTTCTAGACCATGCAAAAGTTCTCTCATCAGAAAGCTTAGAGGATATTGGTGAGGAAGAACTAGAAAAGGGTGGTGAAGAAGGGGTGGTCATCTAAGAAGTGAAGACGTTCATGCAAGAGTCCAATAGGATGACTCCAATCCAAGGAAAAATTGAGTGGGTAACAATATCATCAATGAACTTCATAGGTCCACATCAATTTGTTATCTTGGAAACGGATCACCAACTTGAGGTCCTTCTTGAGATGTTCAACAATGAAGACATGGGTGTTGGTTGCCAATGGAATTCAAGACTCACCATGGAAGCCAAGGCAAGAAGTGTAAGGTCCCATATCAGTTGGGGAGGGGAACAAAGCATGCCTTATAAGGGTGTGGATACCTCTCCCTAGCATGACGCGTTTTGACGAGTTAGTGTGGGGGCTTCGGCCATCATCCCTATCATCAAAGGCAAAACCATGAGGCCTTGTGTGCCAAAGCGGACAATATCGTGCTAGAGGGTGGTCTGGGCTGTTACAAGAAGTAGAATTCAAGGGTGGTCTGGTCTGGTCAATCAAGCAAGCATAATTCGTTAATATATAAATCCTAGCTAACTTACTAATTTCTTAGTAAAAAGCTAGCGTCAATAGAAATAAGAGCCAACTAACTTTCCAAGAATTACTAATACATTTCAGACATTATGACTCTAGTATCCTAGGAACTCATTTTCAAAGCCAACGTGTGAAAATATACTCAAAATTATCAAGTGGCATTTTCACAAACACTTGGTGGGCATAAAAGCAAAACATAAGAAATTGCAAAGAAAAATGAAAACTATAACCAAACTCTTCACAAAATCAACAATAAATATTCAATCAAGCAAATAGAAATCATAAAACACTAAATTCATCAACCAAAACTTTAAGAAACCAAAATTTTATATATTAACAAAGTAACTTGAACAAAAGGAAAATATAGCAAAAGTAACTTGAACACTTGACTGTGTGCTTCTCCTTCGTTTTCTTCATGTGTTCTCTCTTTTTGCATGCTGCCTTCCACTTCTACCAACTCATTCTTGCCTAATTGACCAGAAATCACTCACAAAACATATCACGGTATCGAATGAAATAAAAGTGGAATTAAAATGATCAATTTAAGCATAAAAATGCATGTTTTCACATTTAGGTTCAAATTAGACAGAAATGACAAAAGTATGTTATTTTAGGGATTAAGTGTGAGTTTATGTAATGAAATCCATCCAATTCAAGCCAAAAATTATCATCAAATATGGACTCATCAGTCACGCATACGCGTGGGTCAAGCGTACGCATGGGTCACGCGTACACGTGACAAGATCAACAATCATATCACAATTTCTAGCCTCCATGCAAGCAATATAGTATAGAAACACCTAGAACACAATGGTATCAACCAAAATAGCTAAACTAACCAAGCTAACAACAAATAAAGTCTCATAAAACAATTATAATTCAAATCCAACTAAGCAAACTCAAGAAAATCAATCAAAGAGTCTAAAACTAAGTAAAAGAAGCTATAGATAAGGAAGATCATACTATGGTGGGTGATGTTAGGAAAATCGTCGGTTAAGAATTTCTGAATAGAATTTTGTTGTAAGAATAGTCTAAACCAACAATTTAACCTTCAATCAAAGTTTAATTTGATTGTCACTTAAGGAAACTAATAAAAACTGAGAGTTTTTAAACCTCGGGTCGTCTCTCAAGGAATTGCAAGGAAGTATGCATATTATTGGTTATGAGAAAATATTTTTGGGGTTTTGAAATGATGAACAAGAAAGTAAATTGTAAGAAAGTAAAGGAAACTCAAATGGTAAAAAGGTCTTGGCAAGGGTTAATGGTTAAGGATCACTATCCTTGTTATTAACCACAATATGATCATTACAAGGATCAATCCCACTTTGTCATCCCCAATGTTAGAGGATAGTCAAATAGGCTTAATTAATCCTAATCCATAAGTCCTAGATAACTCACTAATTAATTTAGTGAGAGACTAGAGTCAATGGAAACAAATTATCAATCACTTAGATATTAGTAACTCAAGGTTACCCAAGTTACCAACCCAAGCCAAGAACATAAAAATCTACTCTAATATCCAACCAAGCATTTTATCAAACACTTGGAAGGCATAAAAGAAAAGCATGGTAAAATAGAAAGAAATATTAAATCTACAACTACCCAACGCAAGTAAATAACAATAACATCTCAATTAAACAATAAGAAATATAAAAACATAAATTGCATTAATAGAAATTAAAATCAACAAGAGTCATGAACATAAAGGACACAAAATAAAGGAAATAACAAGTAAAACTAGGAAGGAAAAGATGTAAGAACAATAAATTGCAAGGAAAACTAACATAAAACAAGAATTAAACCTAAATCTAAGAAGGGATTAACTAAATCTATCCTCTTTCGAGAGAGAAGAGAGAGTTTCTCTCTCTAGAATATAACCTAAAGTATGTTTCTATTCTACACCTAATTGCTCTCCCCTTCATCATTCTTGAATTTGGCCTCTAATAGCTTTAGAAATGAGTTGGATTGGGCTTTGACAGCTGCAGAAATCGCCCCAGTGTGTTTCATTAAGTTGGTCACGTGCTGCTTGTCACGCGTACGCGTGAGTCACGCATATGCGTGGCCTGGTAAGTTTCCCTCTCACGCGCACGCGTCGCCATGGATTCCTCCAATTCCTCATTTCTTCATGAATTCTCCATTTTTCATGCTTTTTCTTCACTCCTTCAATCCAATCTTTGTCTTCTAAACCTGAAATCACTCAACAAATATATTAAGGCATCGAATGAAATTAAAGTGAATTAAATTTATCAATTTTTTGGCATAAAAAGCATGTTTTCAATTTTAAGTACAAGTTAGGAGAAATTCACAAAACTATGCTATTTTATTGAATAAATATAGGAAAAGTTGATAAAATTCACCGAATTCAATACAAAATAAACCATAAAATTGTGGTTTATTAACCTCCCCACACTTAAACAATAGCATTTCCTCATGCTAAACCAAGAAAGACAAGGAAGGAGGTATGGACTTTTATTTAATGCAAACTATCTATATCTATCTAAATGCATGCAACTACTTGGTCAAAATAAATCAAATTCCAAGACTACATATATGAACATAGGGGCTAAGGCAATAGCAATCAAATCAAATGCACAATTGAATTGAGTTATTGAGAAGAATTTACAAACTTTCAAGATAAGAGATAATAATAGGTGGAAGCATATAATTGAGCAATCGAACCCCTCACTCGATGTGTATCCGCTCTAGACGCTCAAGTGTATAGGGTTGATTCACTCAATTCTCCTCTAATCATGCTTTTCAATATTTGTTTTTCATCTAACAATCAATAATTATTCAATTCATGCATACAAATATCATGAGGACTTTTTCATAGGTTGTAATGGGACTAGGATAATGGTAAGGATGCATATGGTCAAGCGAGCTTGAAATTTGAATTTTTGACTAACTTAAGCTCCCACCTAACCTACAACAACCTATTCAATTCTAATGCAAAAACTAAATATCCATTATTCATTTTTTCACACTCATGCATTCTCTTTTCATTCCATATCACATATGCATTTTCATTATTACTTTACTTTGGAACATTTTGTCCCCTTTTTATTGCTTTTTTCCTTTTTTTTCTTTTCCTTTATTTTTATTTTTTCTTTTTTTTTCTTTTCAAAATAGAATATATACAAGAGTATCAATGCATATAGTTTAAATATTTAATGCATGAGTATGTACCCAATTTCCATGATTTTCAATGAAAACTCAAAATACACTTTTACCTCAACCAATATTCCTAAACTTCCCCACACTTGAATGATACACACTCTCACTAGCCTAAGCTAATCAAAGATCTAAATTAAGGACATTTATTATTTTTTACTTAAGGGTAGTAATGTGCAAAAATTAAAAACAAAAGGGGATTAAAATAGGCTCAAAATTAGTTAACAAGGGAAGATAAAAAGGTAGGCTATTTGGGTAAGTGAGCTAAATGAAATGAAGGCCTCAATCATATAAATGCATTCATACACAAAATAATGGACATAAAGAATCAAACAAATCAAAGATTGCAATTATAGAAAGAGAATAATACACACAAGAACGAAAGTAGTAGTTATATGATGCAACCACACAATTAGGCTCAAAACTCACAAGGTTATGTATTCTTTGCTCAAACATATGTTCCACAATATATAATTCAAGCAATTTTTATGAAGAATATTTTACTCAAATCAATTGGGATGTCAATGCCCTATGGATAAATTCCTTGAAAAATTTTCATTATTTTGACTAAACTTATTATATATATGCAAACCAAGAAAATGAAACTAAGAATTTTAAAAGACATAATAATAAAATAAAATGTGAAAGTGTCAGGGTTAGAAATTTGCCACCCAAAAATCAACCGATTGGTCGGATGACCTCCCTACACTTAAAAGTTTGCACTGTCCTCGGTGCATTCAAAGATGAGCAAGGAGGTACGACGACTTCACATGTTGCCACCTTCAACTAATGGATCAACTAGCTGCTGCATGTTCATTTTTTGCTTCCCCTTTTTTGCTTACGTTGACATATCCTGAAATTAGAAAACAAGATAGAAATATGAATAAATGAAAAAGCAAGGGAGCGTAGATTGTTGGAATGAGGTAAGAATCACTAAAATGAAGTGAGTGAATCAATGTGTGACATGGATAAAAACAAGTGTGTGAATTCTTAGTTGCGCGCGGTTTAGAACTTACACACTTGCATGAAAAGCATTGTCACCATTACAGAAAAGAGGCATACACTTCACTGATAAACCCCATTTTTAGGGTTCATCTTGTACTTAATTTAGGGGATTTTATCACCTTTTCTCACATTTATCCAAGGAAATAGCATGGTTCCATGATTGTCTCCTAATTTGTGCTTAAGTGTGAAAACATGCTTTTTGGGCCCTTTATGTGTTAATTTTGATTCACCTTTGATTCTACTAGATGTCTTGATACATTTGTTAGTGAATTCAGGATGGAAAGGCTAGGAATGGATCAAAGGGATGAAGAGAAAAAGCATGTAAGTGGAGAACTCATGAAGAAACAATGATTTGAGATGCTGAGATCGATGCACACGCGCAGCAGACGCGCACGTGTGGAATGTGAGGTCACATGGCGACGCGTACGCGTGACCCACGTGTACACGTGGATAGCAAAATGTCACGCAACATGTACGCATGATCATCACGCATACGCGTCGATGCTTGCACGTGACTCACTTAAAGGCAAAACGCTGGGGTGAATTCTGGCTTCCAAGGCCCAGATCTAACTTATTTCTAAGGCTATTTAAGGCAGAATTCAAGGGAGTCAACACTTTCCACCATATTAGTTTAGTTTAGTTTTAGTTTAGAGTTAGTTTCTAGAGAGAGAATCTCTCTCTTCTCTCTAGAATTAGGATTGGGTTTAGGTTATTTCTTCTTCTAGATCTAGATCTACTTCTTCTCTTGCTTCAATTTTTCTTTTGCTCTATGAATTCTTATGTAGATCTCCATTTACCTTTCAATGGAATTCATGATTTCTATGCTTTTTCATGTTTGATTTGGTTTTCTATTATTGATCTCTTGCCATTGTAGTTAGATCTCTCTTTACTTCTTGCAATTCATGTGTTTACCTTTTATTGCCTTTTATGTGTTTGATGAAATGCTTCTTTTAGTTATGAGTTAGATTTTGTTCCTCTTGGCCTAGGTAGAGTAATTAGTGACTCTTGAGTTATCTAATTCTTTTGTTGATTGATGATTAGAAGTTGCTAATTGACTTGAATGCCACTAAAGCTAGTCTTTCATTATGATTTGGCTAGGACTTGTGGAATCAAGTTAATTCATTCACTTGACTTTTCTTCATAGTTAGAGGTTAACTAAGTGGGAGCAATGGACAATTCTCATCACAATTGATAAGGATAGCTAGGATAGGACTTCTAGTTCTCATACCTTGCCATGAGCTTTTCTAGTTGTTAGTTTCTTTCTTTTGCAATTTACAATTCTTGTTTCTTATTTAAAAACCCCAAAACATACCTCTAACCAATAACAAGAACACTTTATTGCAATTCCTAGGGAGAACGACCCAAGGTTCGAATACTTCGGTTATTTTTATAGGGGTTTGTTACTTGTGACAACCAAATTTTTGTATGAAAGGATTATTGTTGGTTTAGAAACTATACTTGCAACGAGATTTCATTTGTGAAATTCTATACCGTCAAAATTCTATAGCGTGCTTGAAATACTTCAAAGAAAACTTGTAGGTTAAGACAACGAACAAGTAATAAAGATGCATGAAAGTACTCAAGCAAATAATCAAGCAATTGTGAAATGGATGATAAATGGGCATTGATTGATGTGCAAAAAAACTTAATGAACAAAATAAAATACGAAACTTACACATCAATCAATGACACTCTTTGAATTTTGCTTGCATCACCTAATTGACATAAAGTCGGACACATGGGTGCTATACAACTTATTAAAAGAGAGATATAAGTTGAAAATAAATCACATAGCAAGCATGGTCCATATAGCTTGAGAATTTAAAAAAAATGTCCCTAGGTGAGTTTACAATCCAATTTCACAAATGAAGCATTATGCCAAAATGACTAGTTTTAAATGTGTAGAGCACGTAGTTAAACAATTGAGGGTCAACATGTCATTAAGGCAAAAGCATAACATATGGATGCATATGATCAAGCAACACAATGCATTGAGATAAATACACAAAATCCATCAAGAAAATGCCTAGTCAACGTAAAAAATTCAAATCACATGTTGGCCGAATCATGCAATTCAAAAGATTTAGAAAGCTTTGAAGGCAATGTCACATGTACTTGGTATTCAAAAATATTAAGCATGAAGAACTCAAAACCAAGTAACAAGTTGTAACCTCAATAAAGAAAGCCAACATTGAATAATTTCAGCATCAAGAAATAACAAATCAAATCAATAATCCAACACTTATTACCTAAAACAAAAAAATTAAACTAACTAACTAACTAAAGAAAATGATGGTGGATGGTAAATGGTTATGGTAGATGATGGTTGGAGAGGGGAAGAAGAGAGAAGAAGAGAAAAGAGGAAAAGAAATGAAGAGAAGAAAAGAAAAGAAGTGTGTGTAAACAGGGGTGCCTACGTGTACGCGTGGGCCACGCGTAGGTGTGGGTTGGGAGAATGGAATGCGATGCGTGCGCGTTTGGCAGGCGTACGCGTGATACAGGAAAATAGGGGGTAACGCATACGCGTGGATCACGTGTACGCGTGGAAAGAGTTTGTGCTAGACGCACAGTTTCCGCATACCATGCCCACAACTCACTGTTTGGACCGTGCAATGGCACATTGCTTGCGCAATCCTGGCATGCTCAAATTCTTGGGGTCATGCGTACGCATGACAGGATGCTCTATTTTTCAAAATTTTTCAACTTCTAGCACCAAAGCAAGCATTCCAAATACCCAAACAGTCATATAAACACCATCAAATGTTATTTAACACCCTAGACTACCAAATAAACTTAACAAACCAAACTAGACATGAAATTAAACTTATTTACCTATACAAAAGAGAAAAGATGAAAAGAGTTTGCCATGGTGGGGTGTCTCCCACGTAACACTTTTATTTAAAGTCTTTAAATTGGATATTTGATGAGCTCCTTGTCATGGTGACTTGTGCTTGTACTCTTCCTTGAACTCGCACCAATGCTTGGACTTCCAATAGGCTCCAAAATTCACAATTAATAGCTCCAAGCTTTTATGAAGTTCCACAAAAGTTAAGGGCTTCCAAAATTGATCTTCATATATGCCGGGGTCCCAAATCTTATTTCTACACCCTTCTTCAAGTTGATCATCATTATTCCACTCGGGTGGTATAGCCTTGGAATCCTCACTCAAGCATTCAAACAACTTCCTAGACCCAAGCAATCTAGCTCTACACCAACCTTTGCATTTCAACCTTGACCTCTTAACCACAATGAACCTGGAATTTTAACGCCAACCACTATACAACTCCCCTATACTCTTCAATCCACAAAGAATTCTAAGTTGACCATCCGTTTCAAGTAAGCCATATTCAAGTGAGATAATAAAGCTTAAGGATATGAGTTTTACCCACTCAAATGATAAGATGGATGGTTGCTTAGCGAGAGAGGCTCCAACCAGCTTTGGCAAGGTGATTGCAACTCCTTTTTGCTCCTCCTTGATAACTTCCACCTCTTGACAAACTTCTTCAACTTCAACCTCTTCCTCACCAAATTCTTCTAATTATTTTCTATCACTCAAATAATACGTTGGAGGTTGAGTAAAATCTATCTCAACATCAACCTCAAATTCAATGGGAGAAGACTCTTCAAACTCAAGAGGATCATATGTTGATGTGGAATCATCATAAATAGGAGGACTTGTTGCTTGCTCTACTTCCTCCAATTCTTCACTCATGACATGCTTTGGAGGTTGTGCACCCTCCTCAACATCAAACTCAAGCTTCATGGAAGAATGTTCTTTAATCCTAGATTCCCATGGAGGTTCGACATCTCCTAAATCCTCAACCACTTCGTCTTCTTCAATAATTTTGGCTTTCTCCACTTGCTCTAGTACAAAATCCCACTACTTGTTTTTGCACCGGAGTCTCTAAACTCTCTCACATGCTTTGTTCTTCATTAGATTCTTGACATGTAACCATGGGAAGGCTTTGAGTGTCTAAGCTTAGGGCGACTAAAGTAGTTACTACCCCTTGGATAGTGGTATAAATCTCCCTTTGCACTTGGAGGCATGAAATGAGAATGTCATTCAATGATGTTTGAAGTGGATAGGAGGGTTAATCATGTGGGAGAAAAGGGTTCACAATAGGAAGGTGGTTCATATTGGTAGGAGTATTGAGGTGGTGCGTGTGAGAATGGTAGTTTTTGGGAGTAATCGTGTTGGAATTGTGGTGGCTCTAAGGATTTTCCTTCATAATGGTCACAAGGATGAGGTAAAGAAGGTTGGTTGTATGATGGATATGGGTTATAGGATGGTGTTTGGTGCACGAAATTGTGATCTCAATGGTGCCAAAAACTTGGTACGCACTATCATAATCTCACTTCTTCTTCACAACTTCGCACAACTAACCAGCAAGTGCACTGGGTCGTCCAAGTAATAAACCTTACATGAGTAAGAGTCGATCCCACGGAGATTGTTGGCTTGAAGCAAGCTATGGTCATCCTTGTAAATCTCAGTCAGGCAGATTCAAATGGTTATGGGATTTTGATAATTAAAATATAAATAAAATATAAAATAAGATAGAAATACTTATGCAATTCATTGGTAATAATTTCAGATAAGCGTATGGAGATGCTTTGTTCCTTCTGAATCTCTGCTTTCCTACTGCCTTCATCCAATCATTTATACTCCTTTCCATGGCAAGTTGTATGTTGGGCATCAGCGTCGTCAATGGCTACCTCCCGTCCTCTCAGTGAAAATGGTCCAAATGCGCTGTCACCGCACGGCTAATCATCTGTCGGTTCTCACTCATGTTGGAATTTGCGTCTGTCACTATGCCCAGCACTCGTGAGTTTGAAGTTCGTCACAGTCATCCCATCCCGGATTCTACTAGAATACCACAGACAAGGTTTAGACTTTCCGGATCTCAAGAATGACCGCCAATAATTCTAGCTTATACCACGAAGACTCTGATCTGAATCAGGAGCCCAAGAGATAAACACTCAAGCTATTGCAGATAGAACGGAAGTGGTTGTCAGGCACGCATTCATAGGTGAGAATGATGATGAGTGTCACGGATCATCACATTCATCAGGTTGAAGTACGAGTGAATATCTTGGAATAAGAATAAGCTTGAATTGAATAGAAAAACAATAGTAGTTTGCATTAATTCATGAGGAACAGCAGAGCTCCACACCTTAATCTATGGGGTGTAGAAACTCCACCATTGAAAAATACATAAGTGAAAGTAGTCAAGGGATGGCCAAATGACCAGCCCCCTAAACGTGATCTCTGAACATAAAATTATTCAAAAGATGTGAAATAAATCACTGAAAGTAGTTTTTGTACTAATCTAGTAGCTAGGGTTACATAGGATGAGTAAATGATGCAGAAATCCACTTCTGGGCCCACTTGGTGTGTGCTTGGACTGAGCATTGAGCTTTCATGTGTAGAGACTCTTTTTGGAGTTAAACTCCAGGTTGTAGCCTGTTTCTGGCGTTTAACTCCAGAATAGGGCAGGAAGTTGGCGTTTGAACGCCAGTTTGCGTCGTCAAAACGCAAGCAAAGTATGGAATATTATGTATTGCTGGAAAGCCCTAGATATCTACTTTCCAAGGCAATTCAGAGCGTGCCAATTGAGTTTCTGTAGCTCTAGAAAATCCATTTCGAGTGCAGGGAGGTCAGAATCCAACAGCATCTGCAGTCCTTCTTCAGCCTTTGAATCAGATTTTTGCTCAAGTCCCTCAATTTCAGCCAGAAATTACCTGAAATCACAGAAAAACACACAAACTCATAGTAAAGTCCAGAAATGTGATTTTTATTTAAAAACTAATAAAAATATACTAAAAACTATGTAAAAACAATGCCAAAAAGCGTATAAATTATCTGCTCATCACAACACCAAACTTAAATTGTTGCTTGTCCCCAAGCAACTGAAAATAAAATAGGATAAAAAGAAGAGAATATACTATAAACTCCAAAATATGAATGAAACTTAGCTCCAATTTAGATGAGCAGGGTTAATAGCTTTTTACCTCTGAACAGTTTTGGCATCTCACTTTATCCTTTGAAGTTCAGAATGATTGGCATCTATAAGAACTTACAATTCAAATAGTGTTATTGATTCTCCTAGTTCAATATATTGATTCTTGAACACAGCTACTTTATTAGGCTTGGTCGTGGCTCTAAGCACTTTGTTTTCCAGTATTACCACCGGATACATAAATGCCACAGACACATAACTGGGTGAACCTTTTCAGATTATGACTCAGCTTTGCTAAAGTCCCCAATTAGAGGTGTCCAGGATTCTTAAGCACACTCTTTTTTTGCTTTGGACCTCGACTTTAACCGCTCAGTCTCAAGCTTTTCACTTGACACCTTCACGCCACAAGCACATGGTTAGGGACAGCTTGGTTAGCCGCTTAGACCATGATTTTATTCCTTTGGGCCCTCCTATCCACTGATGCTCAAAGCCTTGGATCCTTTTTTCCCTTGCCTTTTGGTTTAAAGGGTTATTGGCTTTTTGCTCTTGCCTTTTGGTTTAAAGAGCTATTGGCTTTTTCTGCTTGCTTTTTCTTTTTCTTTCTCTCTTTTTTTTTCTGCAAGCTTTTGTATTCACTGCTTTTTCTTGCTTCAAGAATCAATTTTATGATTTTTCAGATTATCAATAGCATTTCTTCTTTTCATCATTCTTTCAAGAGCCAACAAATTTAACATTCATAAACAACAAATTCAAAAAATATGCATTGTTCAAGCATTCATTCAGAAAATAAAAAGTGTTGCCACCACATCAAAATAATTAAACTAAGCTCAAGGATGAATTTGAAATCATGTACTTCTTGTTCTTTTGTTTTTAGAACATTTTTCATTTAAGAAAGGTGATGGATTCATAGGACATTCATAGCTTTAAGGCATAGACACTAGACACTAATGATCATGTAATAAGACACAAACATAAATAAAAATAAAGCATAGAGAACGAAAACAGAAAAAATTAACTAGACAAGGAGATTAAGGAACGGGTCCACCTTAGTGAGGGTGGCGTCTTCTTCCTCTTGAAGAACCAATGGTGTTCTTGAGCTCCTCTTTGTCTCTTCCTTGCCTTTGTTGCTCCTCCGTCATAGCTCTTTGATCTTCTCTAATCTCATGGAGAATGATGGAGTGCTCTTGGTGCTCCATCCTTAGTTGTCCCATGTTGGAACTTAATTCTCCTAAGAAGGTGTTGATTTGCTCCCAATAGTTTTGTGGAGGAAAGTGCACCCCTTGAGGCATCTCAGGGATTTCATGATAAGGAATTTCCTCATGCTCTTGTTGAAGTCCGTGAGTGGGCTCTCTTGTTTGCTCCATCCTTTTCTTAGTGATGGGCTTGTCCTCATCAATGAGGATGTCTCCCTCTATGTCAATTCCAGTTGAATTGCAGAGATGACAAATGAGGTGAGGAAAGGCTAACCTTGCCAAAGTGGAGGACTTGTCAGCCACCTTGTAGAGTTCTTGAGGTATAATCTCATGAACTTCCACTTCCTCCCCAATCATGATACTATGGATCATGATGGCCCGATCTACAGTTACTTCGGATCGGTTGCTAGTAGGAATGATAGAGCGTTGGATGAACTCCAACCATCCTCTAGCTACAGGCTTAAGGTCTGGTCTTCTCAATTGAACCGGCTTGCCTCTGGAGTCAACTTTCCATTGAGCTCCTTCCACACATATGTCCATGAGGACTTGGTCCAACCTTTGATCAAAGTTGACCCTTCTAGTGTAGGGGCATGCGTTTTCTTGCATCATTGGCAAGTTGAACGCCAACCTTACATTCTCTGGACTGAAATCTAAGTATTTCCCCCGAACCATTGAAAGCCAATTCTTTGGATTCGGGTTCATACTTTAATCATGGTTCCTAGTGATTCATGCGTTTGCATAGAACTCTTTAACCATTAGGATTCTGACTTGCTGAATAGGATTAGAGAGTACTTCCCATCCTCTTCTTCTAATCTCTTGTCGAATCTCTGGATATTCGCCCTTTTTGAGCTTAAAAGGGACCTCAGGGATCACCTTTTTCTTGGCCATAACTTCATAGAAGTGATCTTGATGGACCTTTGAGATGAATCTCTCCATCTCCCATGACTCAGAGGTGGAAGCAATTGCTTGTTCTTTCTTCTTTCTTGAGGTTTCTCTGGCCTTAGGTGCCATTAATGGTTATGGAAAAATAAAAGCAACGCTTTTACCACACCAAACTTAAAATGCTTGGTCATCCTCGAGCAAAAAAAGAAGGAAAATAGTAGAAGAATAAGAAAATGGAGGAGATGGAGGGGAAGAGTGTATTTGGCCAAGGGGGGAAAGAAGTATTTGTAATGTGTGAAAATGAGGTAGTATTGAGGAGTTTATATAGGGGTGGGAGAAGGGTTAGGTTTCATGTATTAGGGTTGGGTTTAGGAGGGAAAGGATTTTGAATTTGGAGGTAGGTGGGGTTTTTGGGGAAGGGTGGATGGATGTGAGTGGTGAACAGTGTTATGAAAGGGTGTGAAGAGGAGAGAAGAAGAGGTGGGGTAGGTGGGGATCCTGTGGGATCCACAGATCCTGAGGGGTTAAGGACTTAACATCCCTGCTCCATTTAGGCGAGCAAAACGCCCTTAGAGTGCACTTCTGGCGTTAAACGCCAGGTTGCTGCTTGTTTCTAGCGTGTAACGCCAGCTTTTCTCCCATTCTTGGCTTTAAACGGCAGTCTGGTGCCTGTTTCTGGCGTTAAACGCCCAGAATGGTGCCAGACTGGCGTTTAACGCCCATTCTGCTACTCTTACTGGCGTTTAAACGCCAGTAAGCTCTTCCTCCAAGGTGAGCTATTTTTCATTATGTTTTTCATTTTGTTTTTGATTTTTCAGTTGTTTTTGTGACTTCACATGATCATCAACCTAAAGAAAACATAAAATAGCAATGGAAAATAAATAGATATAATTAAATAGCATTGGGTTGCCTCCCAACAAGCGCTTCTTAAATGTCAATAGCTTGACAATGAGCTCTCATGGAGCCTCACAGATAATCAAAGCAGGGTTGGGGCCTCTCAACACCAAACTTGGAATTTGGTTGTGGCCTCCCAACACCAAACTTAGAGTTTGAATGTGGGAGTTTTGTTTGACTCTGTATTGAGAGAAGCTTGTCATGCTTCCTCTCCATGGTTACAGAAGGAGACCCTTGAGTCTTAAATACAAGGTAGTCCTCATTCAACTGAAGGACCAACTCACCTCTGTCAATATCAATCACAGCGTTTGCTATGACTAGGAAGGGTCTGCCAAGGATGATGGATTCATCCTCATCCTTCCCACTCTCTAGGATTATGAAATCAGCCGGGACGTAAAGGCCTTCAACCTTTACTAGCATGTCCTCTACTAGTCCATAAACCTGTTTCATTGATTTGTCTACCATCTCTAGTGAGATTCTTGCAGCTTGTACCTCAAAGATTCCCAGTTTCTCCATTACAGAGAGTGGCATGAGGTTTATCCCTGACCCCAAGTCACACAGAGCCTTCTCAAAGGTCATGGTGCCTATGGTATAAGGTATGAAGAATTTTTCGGGATCTGATTTCTTCTGAGGTAATGTCTGCCTCATTAATGCACTCAGTTCATTGGTGAACAAGGGGGGTTCATCCTCCCAAGTCTCATTACCAAATAACTTGGCATTCAGCTTCATGATTGCTCCTAGATACTTAGCAACTTGCTCTTCAGTGATGTCTTCATCTTCTTCAAAGGAAGAATATTCATCAGAGCTCATGAATAGCAGAAGAAAGTTCAATGGAATCTCTATGGTCTCTGTTTGAGCCTCAGATTCCTTTGGTTCCTCAAAGGGAAATTTCTTTCTGTCCAAAGGACGTCCCATGAGGCTTTTCTCACTGGGACTTACGTCCCCCTCACTCTCTCCAGGTTTGCCCATATTGGTCATGGTTATGGCCTTGCACTCTCTCTTGGGGTTTTCTTCTGTATTGCTTGTGAGAGTACTGGGAGGAGTTTCAGTAATCTTCTTACTCAGCTGACCCACCTGTGCTTCCAAATTTCTAATGGAGGACCTTGTTTCATTCATGAAACTTAGTGTGGTTTTGGATAGATCAGAGACTATGGTTGCCAGGCTAGAATGGCTCTGTTCAGAATTCTCTGTCTGTTGCTGAGAAGATGATGGAAAAGGCTTGCTATTGCTAAACCTATTTCTTCCACCATTATTATTGAAGCCTTGTTGAGGCTTCTGTTGGTCTTTCCATGAGAAATTTGGATGATTTCTCCATGAAGGATTATAGGTGTTTCCATAGGGTTCTCCCATGTAATTCACCTCTGCCATTGCAGGATTCTCAAGATCATAAGCTTCTTCTTTAGAAGATGCTTCTTTAGTACTGTTGGATGCAGCTTGCAATCCATTCAGACTCTGAGAAATCATATTGACTTGCTGAGTGATGCCAGGACATTTTGGCCAGTTTCACTGACCTTTTCTTTACTGTTTTTAGGGTAGTTTCATGCATTTCCTTAGAAAATAAGCTAGTTTTGGGTAGATATTCACTTACATCTTGATTCAAGCATACATTGTGCACTTTACATGATTTTATGAGGATTTTGCATGAATTTAATGACAAATTGGATGTTGTATTTCCCATGACTTGGACTAGAACTTTGATGCACTCTATTGCTTGATTTCAGGACAAAGGAAGCAAGGAAGAACCACGTTAGCAACCACGTTAATCTAATTAACGTAACTCCTAACGTGGAATGGGAGTAACTTGCAAAGTTAATGAGAAAAGTAATCGCCAATAACGCTCTCGAAGCCATCATTGCCCACGTTATGAGTCACGTTAACTAAGTTAACGTGAACTCTAACGTGGAGGAAAGGAAATGGAGCCAACGTTAGTGACACTTACCTTTGTCACTAACGTTGGACCAAGCTCATAAGTGGCCACGTTAAGAGCCACGTTAACTTAGTTAACGTGGCCTCTAACCTTAAGAAGTAAAGGGGAAGCCAACTTTAGTGACATTCAACTTTGTCACTAACGTTGGCCAAGTCACAATAAGCCACGTTAACTTCCACGTTAACCTAGTTAACGTGGAAGCTAACGTGAAGAAATTAGGTGATCGACAACGTTAGTGACACCAAACATTGTCACTAACGTTGGGATTAACCCACACAAGCCCCAATAAGCCACGTTAACTCCCACGAACGTGGAAGCTAACGTGAAGAAGGAAGGTGATCGCCAATGTTAGTGACACCTAACATTGTCACTAATGTTGGAAGGAGCCCACACAAGCCACAATGAGCCACGTTAACTCCCATGTTAACTTAGTTAACGTGGAAGCTAACGTGAGGAGGAGAGATGATGAGCCAACGTTAGTGACATTCACCTTTGTCACTAACGTTGGAGATGGTTAGCACAGCCACGTTAACCTAGTTAACGTGGACTCTAACGTGGGAGCTAGGGGCACATTGGAACGTTAGTGACGAAGGTAAGTGTCACTAACGTTCTCGAAGGTTGGCAAGCCTACGTTAAGGAGCCACGTTAACTAAGTTAACGTGGACTCTAACGTAGGGAAGGAGGAGGCTTCTTAACGTTATTGGGAAAGGTAAGTCCCAATAACGTGTGCGAAGGACAAAGAGGCAACGTTAGTGGCAATATTTGTGCCACTAACGTTGAGGTTAACGTGGCTCTTACTTGGGTGAGGAACGTTAGTGAAAAAGGTGATTGTCACTAACGTTCTCGAACCCATATTTTCACTGAACGTTAACACCACTAACGTCCTGAGCTAAAGTCTCTGCCCACTTCACACTTTCTCTCTGCAAGTAAAGCCAAGCCCAATGAAGAAGATAACTGCTTCAAACTCAAGATCCAAAGGCCCATACCCAAGAATTGAAGAGCCAACTAGAAGATCAGAAGAGTAGTATATATAGGAGTAGCTTTGAATTAAAAAGGGAGTTGGAAAATATAGGGAGCCTCTTGGCATAGAACTACTCTCTGTATTTTACTTTCTCTACACTTCTAGTTTCATCATGTATTCTCCATCTTTGTTTTTATTTTCCAAAGCTCTGAACAACTAAACCCCTTTCATTGGGTTAAGGAGCTATATTGTAATTTGATGGATCAATACTAGTTTTCATTATTCTTCTTCTATCTTTTCTCTTGATTTTACGTGAAAGCTTTCGATCTTCATCCAATTGGGTAGTTATCTTGGAAAAGAAGCTATTCAAACTTGGATCTCTTCTGAACCTTGAAAGAGGAATGAAGAGATCATGCTAGAAATGCTTTCTCATGCTGGACCAAATTGGGTTTGGATAGATATGTGACTATAATCCTCTTAACACTTGATTTGGGAAATGCATGTGGTATAATCAGTGACCATACTTCATCTCTTCTCATGAGCAATTGACCAAGGAATTGGCTATTGATTAAGATTTGAGAGATTGAATTACAAGGAATTGTAATTCAATCACTTAAGATTTCCAAGGAGATCAATGAGTGCATTGATTGAGGAAGAGATGAAAATGAAATTGATCCGGAGAATGCAACATCTCCTGAGCCCAATGAACTCCCTATTTCTGATCTTACCCATTCTCTTTAATTTCTGTCATTTACTTTTATGAGCAATTACCCCATTCCCATTTAAGATTCTGCAATTTACTTTTCGTCATCTACATTCAGCTCTTTATTTCTAGCATTTACTTTTTTGTTATTTACTTTCCCGTCATTTAATTTTCTGCAATTCTCAAACCAAATTCTGATTCGCTCAACTAGAACATTCCTCTAATTAAAGTTGCTTGATCAATCAATCCCTGTGGGATTCGACCTCACTTTGTTGTGAGTTTTTACTTGACGACAAATTCGGTACACTTGCCGAAGGAAATTTGTTATGAGACAAGTTTTCCGTGCATCAAGTTTATGGCGCCGTTGCCGGGGATTGATTGTGCATCAACAATGATTAAATTGGAAGATAACTAGATTGAGCATTTTTGTTTTGTTTGATTTAATTTTCTGTTTGAGTAATTTACTTTCAGTTTTAGTTAATTTCTTCCGTTCCCCCTACTTTTTTGTTTTTAGTTATTTACCATTCATTTCACTAACCCACTAACTGTTTGATATATTGCATCACTCACACTAACAGTCATTCTGATAGAAATACTTTCTGCATCTATTTTCCTTGCTTGTACTTGTTGGTTGTATGACAGGAAGAAGAAGCGGGGCTTCAACTTCCTTTGATTCTGAACCTGTGAGGACCTTCTTTAAATTAAGGAGGGAAGCAAGAGGAAAAAGAGTAGTTGGTGCCGAGGAAGAGGAGGAATACTTTGAACCAAACATGGAAGACAACATGGAAAACCCTCATGAAGAAGAGGCTCACAACCATGGCGGAGGAGGTCGAGCAAATCATGCCGAGGAGGATAGAAGAGTTTTAGGCTCTTACATCAATCCAAACCCAGGAAACTGTGGAAGTAGCATTCAAAAGCCAACCATCCATGCCAACAATTTTGAACTAAAACCACAGCTCATCACCCTTGTTCAGAACAACTGTTCGTTCGGAGGAAGTGTCCAAGAAGACCCCAATCAACATCTAACCACCTTCCTGAGAATATGTGACACAGTGAAGTCTAATGGTGTTCATCCTGACGCCTATAGACTGCTCTTATTTCCATTCTCACTCAAGGATAAGGCAGCCAAGTGGCTAGAGTCTTTCCCGAAGGAGAGCTTGACAACCTGGGAAGATGTGGTGAACAAATTCTTAGCAAGATTTTACCCTCCTCAACGAATCAATAGGCTGAGAGCTGAGGTCCAAACTTTCATGCAACAAGATGGTGGGACTCTTTATGAAGCATGGGAGAGGTTTAAGGACCTAACAAGGAGGTGCCCACCAGATATGTTCAACGAATAGGTGCAGCTGCATATTTTTTATGAAGGCCTGTCATATGAATCAAAGAAGGCAGTAGACCATTCATCCGGAGGATCTTTGAACAAGAAGAAGACCATTGAGGAAGCCATAGATGTCATTGAAACAGTAGCAGAGAATGATTATTTCTATGCTTCTGAAAGAGGCAACACTAGGAGAGTAATGGAGCTAAACAATGTAGATGCTCTGCTGGCCCAAAACAAGCTCATTACCCAGCAGCTGGCTAACCTCACCAAGAAGATGGAGAAGAACCAAGTAGCAGCAATCACTACTTCATCAACAACCCAAGAAGGAGTGAATGAAGAAGCAGAGGGTAGTCAGGAGCAAGCCAACTACATTGGGAATTCACCTAGGCAAAACCATGATCCATACTCTAAGACCTATAACCCTGGATGGAGGAATCACCCAAACTTTGGGTGGGGAAATCAACAAGACCAAGGCCTAGATCAAAGACGTTCAAATCCCAACAACAATGCAGCCCACCAATATTTCACGTCTAGACCATATCAGCACCTACATAACCAACCCTCTCAAAACCTTTACCAAGGCCAAAATAACCCACCTCATCCTTCCACCTCTAATCCCAATTTACCATCATTTGATGATAGACTCTCAAGGATTGAGAATCTACTTGAAGGCATAGGCAAAGAGATTCAAGACAGTAAAGCGTTCCGAGAAGAAGTGATGTCCAATATGCAGAACCAGGATGCTGCCATCAAGAAACTTGAGACACAAATTGTCTACTTATTCAAGCAAATCCTCAGCCACAACCTTCGTAGTAATACTAACTCAACCAAAAGGGAGGAGTGTCAGGCTATCACCCTTCGGAGTGGGAAGGAACTGAAGGAAATCCCCCAAAAACCACAAGAAGAGGACTCAAATAAAGAGGAAGAAGAGCAGGATGAAGCTCGAGTTCCAACTTTGAGTTCACAAAAAGGGGAAGAAGTGCTGAAGCCAGACGTCCCAAGAGTCCCATACCCTCAGCAATTAAAGAAGAAGGGAGATGACAATCAGTTTTTGAGATTTTTGGAAATCTTCAAGAAACTGCAAATCAACATACCCTTTGCTGAAGCAATAGAACAAATGCCACTCTATGCCAAGTTCTTGAAGGAGCTCATGACTAAGAAGAGAAGCTGGAAGAACAACGAGACTGTGATACTAACCGAAGAATGTAGTGCTATCATTCAGCACAAACTGCCCCAAAAATTGAAGGATCCTGGGAGTTTTCAGATCCCTTGTATTATAGGAGAAATCACAATGGAGAAAGCTCTTTGTGACTTAGGAGCCAGCATCAATTTGATGTCAGTAGCTATGATGAGGAAGATGAAGATAGAGGAGGCTAAACCAACAAAAATAGCCTTACAGTTGGCAGACAGATCGTTCAAGTTCCCTCATGGCGTAGTAGAGGATTTGCTGGTGAAAGTGGGAGACTTCATATTCCCGGCAGACTTCGCAGTGCTGGACATGCAGGAGGAAGCCAAGACCTCTATTATCCTGGGAAGGCCGTTCTTGGCCACTGCTGGAGCTGTCATTGATGTCCAAAAAGGTGATCTTACCCTGAGATTACACAATGAAAAGATGACAATCAATGTGTTCAAGGCCATGAGTTACCCATAAGAACAACTGGGGGAATGTATGAGGTTGGACTCACTTGAAAAGGAAGTGCAGGAAAGTTTTGAAGAAGAAGAGTCTGAAGAGCCCAAAAGAATAATAGAGGAAGAGTGTACATCAAGTGAAGAGGATGCAACAACAGAAATTGGCATACCAGGTGCACCAAGGGAAGAGAACGAAAAGTCAGAAGCACCTAAACTTGAACTCAAAGCACTGCCACCCACTCTCAAATATGCATACCTAGGAGAAAATGAAAATTACCCAGTGATCATAAGCTCATGCCTCAGCAAAGATCAAGAGGATGAACTGATCAAAGTACTGCGACAGCACAAGGATGCCATTGGTTGGACACTTGCTGATCTAAAAGGGATAAGTTCGGCCATATGCATGCACAAGATACTACTGGAAGATGATGCCAAACCATCTATTCAATCCCAAAGGAGGTTGAACCCAATCATGAAGGAAGTGGTACAAAAGGAAGTTATGAAGTTATGGCAAGGGGGGTAATCTACCCAATCTCAGACAGCCCCTGGGTTAGCCCCGTGCATGTCGTCCCAAAAAAGGGAGGAATTACTGTGGTTCCCAATGAGAAGAACGAACTAATTCCTACAAGGACAGTCACAGGATGGCGGATGTGCATAGACTAGAGAAAGCTCAATGAGGCTACACAAAAAGATCATTTCCCCCTTCCATTCATGGATCAGATGTTGGAATGACTTGCAGGGCACGCATATTATTGTTTTCTCGACGGTTAGTCAGGATATAACCAAATAGTGGTTGATCCCAGGGATCAAGAGAAAACCTCATTCACTTGCCCATATGGAGTGTTTGCCTACAGGGGCATGCCATTTGGGCTATGTAATGCACCTGCGACTTTCCAACGCTGCATGCTTTCTATCTTTTCAGATATGATAGAAAAATTCATTGAAGTTTTTATGGATGATTTCTCGGTATTTGGAGATTCCTTCCCTAGTTGCCTACATCACCTCGCCTTGGTATTGAAAAGATGCCAAGAGACCAATCTGGTCTTGAACTGGGAGAAATGTCACTTTATGGTGACAGGAGGAATAGTCCTTGGTCACAAAGTTTCTAACCAAGGCATTGAGGTTGACAGAGCTAAAGTAGAACTTATTGAAAAACTGCCTCCACCCAGTGATGTCAGAGCAATTAGGAGCGTTTTGGGGCATGCTAGTTTTTACAGAAGGTTTATTAAAGATTTTTCAAAGATAGCCAAGCCCTTAAGC
The DNA here is from genome assembly GCF_059453495.1 of Arachis ipaensis. Taxonomy (NCBI): domain Eukaryota; kingdom Viridiplantae; phylum Streptophyta; class Magnoliopsida; order Fabales; family Fabaceae; genus Arachis; species Arachis ipaensis. The sequence continues at coordinate 60,969,652 of NC_142444.1, forward strand.
AATCTCCTTGTATCTAATACACCATTTATCTTTGATGAAACATGCATGTTAGCCTTTGAAAATTTGAAAATGAGGTTGTCCTCTGCTCCTATCATTTCCCCACCTGATTGGAATTTACCATTTGAATTGATGTGTGATGCATCTGATTTTGCAGTTAGGGCAGTGTTAGGACAGAGGAAAGACAACTTAGTCCATGTGATATACTATGCTAGCAAAGTCCTTAATGATACTCAAAGAAATTATACCACTACTAAAGAAGTTACTAGCAATAGTTTTTGCATTTGACAAGTTTAGATCATACCTCATTGGTGCTAAAGTGATTGTTTTTACAGATCACACAGCACTTAAATATTTGTTTGCCAAGCAAGAATCAAAACCAAGACTAATAAGATGGATCTTATTGCTGCAGGAATTCAATATTGAAATCAGAGACAAGAAAGGAGTGGAGAACAAGGTAGCAGATCACCTATCCAGGATTCCTCATGATAAAGGTGGAGCACATGATACAAGTGTGAACGAGCTCTTCCCTGATGAGCAGTTGATGACAGTTCACAAAGCACCATGGTTCGCAGACATTGCCAACTTCAAGGCAACTGGGGCCTTACCTCCAGAGATCAATAAACCTCAAAAAAGGAAGCTCATGAATGATGCAAAATGCTTTGTCTGGGATGAGCCATATCTCTTCAAGAAGTGTTCAGATGGAATCCTTAGGAGATGTGTTTCGGAAGAAGAAGGACGAGAGGTCCTATGGAATTGCCACGGCTCATGCTATGGAGGCCACTTTGGAGGGGACAGAACTGTAGCAAAGGTGTTACAAAGCGGATTCTTTTGGCCCACCCTTTTCAAGGATGCCAAAGAACTAGTAAAGAGCTGCAATGAATGCCAAAGATCTGGAAACTTGCCCAAAAGAAATGAGAAGCCACAAAATTTCATCTTGGAACTGGAATTGTTTGATATGTGGGGAATCGATTTCATGGGACCATTCCCAACCTCATATGCAAACAAGTACATCTTGGTAGCAGTGGATTACGTTTCCAAGTGGGTAGAGGCTATTGCAACCCAAACGAATGATAACAGGGTGGTCATGAACTTTCTCAGGAAGAATATCTTTAGCCGGTTTGGAGTCCCACGAACACTCATCAGTGATGGAGGGAGCCATTTTTGTAACAGACCACTAGAAGCTCTTCTCCTACGATATGGGGTAAAACACAAGGTAGCCACGCCTTACCATCCCCAAACAAGTGGACAAACTGAGATATCCAACAGAGAGCTAAAGAGGATTCTGGAAAAGACTGTGGGTGCATCAAGAAAGGATTGGTCAAAGAAGCTGGATGATGCTCTTTGGGCATACAGAATAGCATTTAAAACACCACTTGGAATGTCCCCATATCAACTAGTGTATGGGAAAGTTTGTCATTTACCACTGGAGCTGGAACACAAAGCTCTCTGGGCTATCAAGATACTAAATTTTGACAGCATTGCTGCTGGTGCAAAGAGGATCTTGCAGCTACAAGAGATGGAGGAATTCAGGTCACAAGCCTATGAAAATACCAAGATGTATAAAGAGAATGCAAAGAGAAGACATGACCTGCATCTTGCACCCAGGAGTTTCGAAAAGGGGCAGCGAGTACTTCTTTACAATTCCAAATTGAGACTGTTCCCAGGAAAACTCAAATCAAGGTGGTCCGGCCCTTTTCTTGTCACAAAATTTTCGCCATATGGACACATCGAAATCATGGATGAATGTTCAGAGAGGACTTTTACAGTGAACGGACAAAGACTCAAGCATTATCAGGGCAACATGGGGGAAAACCTCAGAGTACAATATCATCTCAGGTAAAGGAGGAATCGTCGAGCTAGCGACGGTAAAAGAGCGCTCTGTTGGGAGACAACCCAACCTCAGGTAGTTTTCTTTTCAGCTTTATTTCAATAAAGGTCACAAGCTGTTTCCCCTGTATTGTGAGGAGCTAAGTTTGGTGTTCCACACTAACACAATCCAAGAGTGAAAGTATAATTCTAAATTTGGTATTCCACCAAAGGATATCAGTTAGAATCACACCCCACTCCCAAAGAACATTGCCAGCTCCAACCAATCAAGGGAAACCACTTAGATATAGTTAGACTTTAGGTAATCATTGTTTTGTTAATAACAAGATATGAGGTTCTCTGCATATATGCAATATTTTGCATTGGACAAGGAGCTAAGTTTGGTGTTCACACACCAAATTAAAGTCAGAAGTCACAAGCATACATGCAAGCTAACTATTTCTCAAGTGCTTTGGGAACAAGCAACTTCCAATAACTTTGCAGGAATCTTATGAGGAAATGGTGCACCTTCACCCAAGGAAGTGAGGTAGCAAGGACTAGGATGATGACAAAAAAAGAGGGCAACTAGAAGTCATCACCCGAAGGTTGTATTGTTACTTAATTCCATTGTACTTAGAATGTTGAAAATTTGAAGTCCGAATGCACTTTTGATCAATAGTGACTCATTAATTGGAACCTTTTTCAATTCTGTCTTTTAAGTTTTGTGTTGAAAAGGTCCATGCTTGCTAGTCTTTATGTCACTGCATCATCACTAGGCTTACTTGTATGCTTGTTCCTTTAAATCAAATAAAAAGAGAATGAGTGTTTACAAAAGACCAGAGTGGAGCTCATACTATGGAGTAAGTTCATGAGTTTATGGTGTGATCATAAGTTAGCTAAGTTGATTCAACCACAAGGTGGGAAGACAACTATCTGTCATTAATACTATGCTTTGAATACACCCCATGAGACTAGCTAAATAAGAAGATCCTAATAAGAAAAAGGGAAAGAACAAATAAAGGTTGAAAAATAAAAGAAAAAAGAGTAAGCAATAAGGCTAGGCACCAATGGTTTTAATCTTGAGGCATGTGTCTGTGGTGCTCCTGTGTGAGGGATCTACTTGGATGAATAAACTCTTAGGGGTGCCTTATCACTTGGTAACTTGGGTTAACTAACTCGGGATTATCAGTTGAAAGTCCACTATCAAGAGTAACCTTCACTACAGAGCATTTAGTAACCCAAAGAGGTGCTGGACACCAAGGTCTCAAGAAAAGAAAATAAATAAACTATATGCCTGTGGTGTGTATGTATGGGGGAAAGAGACTTGAGGGAGTAAGTCCGTAGGGGTGTCTTAACACCTAGCACCTTGAACCAACTGGTTCGGAGTGTTGGCTGAAAGCTTATCTTAAAGAGTCGCCCCCTTACAGAGCACTTAGCCTAAGAACACAAATAAGCCCTGAAATAACAATAAAAGGATCAATGAATAAAAGTCTCATGGGATGCAATCACAGTGAGTATTCTAGGACATGATAAAGGTCTGAAAGCCAGTAAAGGAATGAATCTAAGTTGCTATGCATGAAACCACCATAAAACCAGGGACATGACCCCCACAAGAATGACTCATTTCTCTTGGCATTCCATTCATCATTCTCTTGTTCCAGTACTTGCTTAGGGACAAGCAAGCTTTAAGTTTGGTGTTGTGATGCCAGGGCATTTTGGCCAGTTTCACTGACCTTTTCTTTACTGTTTTTAGGGTAGTTTCATGCATTTCCTTAGAAAATAAGCTAGTTTTGGGTAGATATTCACTTATATCTTGATTCAAGCATACATTGTGCGCTTTACATGATTTCATGAGGATTTTGCATGAATTTAATGACAAATTGGATATTGTATTTCCCATGACTTGGACTAGAACTTTGATGCACTCTATTGCTTAATTTCAGGACAAAGGAAGCAAGGAAGAACCACATTAGCAGCCACGTTAATCTAATTAACGTAACTCCTAACGTGGAATAGGAGTAACTTGTAAAGTTAATGAGAAAAATAATCGCCAATAACGCTCTCGAAGCCATCATTGCCCACGTTAAGAGTCACGTTAACTAAGTTAACGTGAACTCTAACGTGGAGGAAAGGAAATGGAGCCAACGTTAGTGACACTTACCTTTGTCACTAACGTTAGACCAAGCTCATAAGTGGCCACGTTAAGAGCCACATTAACTTAGTTAACGTGGCCTCTAACGTTAAGAAGTAAAGGGGAAGCCAACGTTAGTGACATTCAACTTTGTCACTAACATTGGCCAAGTCACAATAAGCCACGTTAACTTCCACGTTAACCTAGTTAACGTGGAAACTAACGTGAAGAAAGTAGGTGATCGACAATGTTAGTGACACCAAACATTGTCACTAACGTTGGTATTAACCCACACAAGCCCCAATAAGCCACGTTAACTCCCACATTAACCTAGTTAACGTGGAAGCTAACGTGAAGAAGGAAGGTGATCGCCAACGTTAGTGACACCTAACATTGTCACTAACGTTGGAAGGAGCCAACACAAGCCACAATGAGCCACGTTAAATCCCACGTTAACTTAGTTAACGTGGAAGCTAACGTGAGGAGGAGAGATGATGAGGCAACGTTAGTGACATTCACCTTTGTCACTAACGTTGGAGATGGTTAGCATAGCCACGTTAAAAGCCACGTTGACCTAGTTAATGTGGACTCTAACGTGGGAGCTAGGGGCACATTGGAATGTTAGTGACAAAGGTAAGTGTCACTAACGTTCTCGAAGGTTGGCAAGCCTACGTTAAGGAGCCACGTTAACTAAGTTAACGTAGACTCTAACGTAGGGAAGGAGGAGGCTTCTCAACGTTATTGGGAAAGGTAAGTCCCAATAACGTGTGCGAAGGACAAAGAGGCAACGTTAGTGGCAACGTTTGTGCCACTAACGTTGAGGTTAACGTGGCTCATACTTGGGTGAGGAACGTTAGTGAAAAAGGTGATTGTCACTAACGTTCTCGAACCCATATTTTCACTGAACGTTAACACCACTAACGTCCTGAGCTAAAGTCTCTGCCCACTTCACACTTTCTCTCTGCAAGTAAAGCCAAGCCCAATGAAGAAGATAACTGCTTCAAACTCAAGATCCAAAGGCCCATACCCAAGAATTGAAGAGCCATCTAGAAGATCAGAAGAGTAGTATATATAGGAATAGCTTTGAATTAAAAAAGGAGTTGGAAAATATAGGGAGCCTCTTGGCATAGAACTACTCTCTGTATTTTACTTTCTCTGCACTTCTAGTTTCATCATGTATTCTCCATCTTTGTTTTCATTTTCCAAAGCTATGAACAACTAAACCCCTTTCTTTGGGTTAGGGAACTCTGTTGTAATTTGATGGATCAATACTAGTTTTCATTATTCTTCTTCTATCTTTTCTCTTGATTTTACATGAAAGCTTTCGATCTTCATCCAATTGGGTAGTTATCTTGGAAAAGAAGCTATTCAAACTTGGATCTCTTCTGAACCTTGAAAGAGGAATGAAGAGATCATGCTAGAAATGCTTTCTCATGCTGGACCAAATTGGGTTTGGATGGATATGTGACTATAATCCTCTCAACACTTGATTTGGGAAATGCATGTGGTATAATCAGTGACCATACTTCATCTCTTCTCATGAGCAATTAACCAAGGATTTGGCTATTGATCAAGATTTGAGAGATTGAATTACAAGGAATTGTAATTCGATCACTTAAGATGGCCAAGGAGATCAATGAGTGGATTGATTGAGGAAGAGATGAAAATGAAATCGATCCGGAGAATGCAACATGTCCTGAGCCCAATGAACTCCCCATTTCTGATCTTACCTATTTTCTTTAATTTCTATCATTTACTTTTATGAGCAATTACCCCATTCCCATTTAAGATTCTGCAATTTACTTTCCGTCATCTACATTCAGCTCTTTATTTCTAGCATTTACTTTTCTGTTATTTACTTTCCCGCCATTTAATTTTCTGCAATTCTCAACCCAAATTCTGATTCGCTCAACTAGAACATTCCTCTAATTAAAGTTGCTTGACCAATCAATCCCTGTGGGATTCGACCTCACTCTATTGTGAGTTTTTACTTGACGACAAATTCGGTACACTTACCGAAGGAAATTTGTTATGAGACAAGTTTTCCGTGCATCAGTCAATATTTTGTTCTGAGCCAATATGGCATTCAGAGTATCAATTTCAAGAACTCCCTTCTTCTGAGGTGTCCCATTGTTCACAGGATTCCTCTCAGAGGTGCACATGAACTGGTTATTTGCAAACATTTCAATGAGTTCCTGAGCTTCTTCAGGGGTTTTCAGATGAAGAGATCCTCCTGCAGAATGGTCCAATGACATTTTTGACAACTCAGACAGACCATCATAGAATATACATATGATGCTCTATTCTGGAAGCATGTCAGTAGGACACCTTTTGATCAGTTGCTTATATCTTTCCCAAGCTTCATAGAGGGATTCTCCTTCCTTCTGTCTGAAGGTTTGGATTTCCACTCTAAGCTTGCCAATCTTTTGAGGTGGAAAGAATTTGGCCAGAAAAGCACTGACCAGCTTATCCCAAGAGTTTAGGCTATCCTTAGGTTGTGAATCCAACCATGTTCTAGCTCTGTCTCTTACAGCAAAAGGGAAAAGCATAAGCCTGTAGACCTCGGGATCAACTCCATTGGTCTTGACAGTGTCACAGATTTGCAAGAATTCAGCTAAAAACTGATCAGGATCTTCCATTGGAAGTCCATGAAACTTACAATTCTGATGCATTAGAGAAACCAATTGAGGCTTAAGCTCAAAATTGTTTGCTCCAATTGCAGGAAGTGAGATGCTTCTTCCATAGAAGTTAGAAGAGGGTGCAATAAAGTCACCAAGCATCTTCCTTACATCTCAACAATTGTTATTAGGTTCGGCCATGTCTTCCTCTTTTTCGAAAATTTCTGTTAGGTTCTCTCCACAGAGTTGTGCTTTAGCTTCCCTTAGCTTCCTCTTCAGAGTCCTTTCAGGTTCAGGATCAGCTTCAACAAGAATATTCTTATCCTTGTTCCTGCTCATATGAAAAAGAAGAGAACAGAAAAGAAAATATGGAATCCTCTATGTCACAGTATAGAGATTCCTTATGTGAGTATAAGAAAAGAAGAATATAAGAAGGAGAAGAGAAAAATTCGAACACAGAGAAGAAGATGGGGTTCAAATTTTGGGTGGGAGAGAAGTGTTAGTAGATAAATAAATAGAAGGAGATGTGAGAGGGGGAGAGAATTCGAATTTAATTTAAAATAAAAGGAAAACATTTTTTTTATTTCAAATATTAGTTAGAATTCCAAAATTAAAAAGAAAAATAAAATTAAAATTAAAATTTGAAATAATTAATTAAAAAGAATTTTGAAAAAAAAGGTGAGGAGTTTTCGAAAATTAGAGAGAGAAAATTAGTTAGGTAGTTTTGAAAAAGATAAAAATCAAACAAAAAGATGAGATTAATTGAAAAAGATTTGAAAATTAATTTTGAAAAGATAAGAAGTTAGAAAAGATTTTGAAATTAAGTTTTGAAAAGGAAATTAAAAAGATTTGATTTTTGAAAAATTAAAGTTGATTACTTAACTAACAAGAAACTAAAAGATATGATTCTAAAATTTAAAGATTGAACCTTTCTTAATAGGCAAGTAACAAACTTTAAAAGCTTTGAATCAATCACATTAATTGTTAGTAAAGATTTTGAAAATCATATTTTTTTAGAAAGTTTTCGAAAATATTAATAAAAAAAGATGAGAAAGATTTGATTTTTGAAAATGTTTTGAAAAGATAGAATTTTTAAATTGAAAATTTGACTTGACTTATAAGAAACAACTAAATTTTAAAAATTTTTGACTAAGTCAAACCAAATTTTCGAAATTTATTTGTAAATAAGGGAAAGATATTTTTTTATTTTTGAATTTTTTATGAGGAGAGAGAAAAACATCAAAATGACACAAAATATGAAAATTTAAGATCAAAGTAAAAAATATGCATGCAAGAACACTTTGAATGTCAAGATAAATACCAAGAACATTTTGAGTGTCAAGACGAACACCAAGAACTTATTTTTAAAAATTTTTATGAAAAGAAAGACATGCAAGACACCAAACTTAGAAATTTTTAATGTTGAGACATTAATAAATTGAAAATGCATATGAAAAATAAGGAAAGACACAAAACATAAAATTGCAAAGATCAAACAAAGAAGATCATCAAGAACAACTTGAAGATCATGAATACCACCATGCATGAATTTTTGAAAAAAAAATTTTTGAAAAATTAAAACATGCAATTGACACCAAACTTAAAATTTGACACTTGACTCAAACAAAAACACAATTTTTTTTTGTTTTATGATTTTATTAAATTTTTTTGGATTTTCAAAAATTAATTAGGAAAAGAAAAATAAAGAAATTCAAAATTTCTAATAAGAATTCTAGGAATGATGCAATGTTAGTCTAAAACTCCGGTCCAGGAATTAGACATGGCTTACTAGCCAGCCAAGCTTTCAGTGAAAGCTTCGGTCCAAAACACTAGACATGGCCAATGGCCAGCCAAGCTTTAGCATACAAATCAGGCATACAACAGCTGAATTGATGAGAATCAAAAAGCTCTTGTGATGATGAGTTGAAACCTCGGTCCAAAAGATTAGACATGGCTTCACAGCCAGCCAGACTTCAACAGATAATCATGAAACTCTAGAATTCATTCTTAAAAATTCTGAAGCCATAGAATAATTTTTTTTTTGAAATTTTTTATATTTTTTTTTCAAAATTAAAAATAATAAAAACAAAAGCTTAAAATTAAAATAAAATTACCTAATCTGAGCAACAAGATGAACCGTCAGTTGTTCAAACTCGAACAATCCCCGGCAACGGTGCCAAAAACTTGGTGCACGAAATTCTGATCTCAATGGCGCCAAAAACTTCGTATGCACTATCATAATCTCAATTCTTCTTCACAACTTCGCACAACTAACCAGCAAGTGCACTGAGTCGTCTAAGTAATAAACCTTACGTGAGTAAGAGTCAATCCCACAGAGATTGTCGGCTTGAAGCAAGCTATGGTCATCTTGTAAATCTCAGTCAGGCGGATTCAAATGGTTATGGGATTTTGATAATTAAAATATAAATAAAATATAAAATAAGATAGAAATACTTATGCAATTCATTGGTAAGAATTTCAGATAAGTGTATGGAGATGCTTTGTTCCTTCTGAATCTCTGCTTTTCTACTGCCTTCATCCAATCATTCATACTCCTTTCCATGGCAAGTTGTATGTTGGGCATCACCATCGTCAATGGCTACCTCCCGTCCTCTCAGTGAAAATGGTCCAAATAGCACTGTCACCGCACGACTAATCATCTATCGGTTCTCACTCATGTTGGAGTAGGATCCGTTGATCCTTTTGCGTCTGTCATTACGCCCAGCACTCGTGAGTTTGAAGCTCGTCATAGTCATCCCATCCCCGGATCCTACTCAGAATACCACAGACAGGGTTTAGACTTTCTGGATCTCAAGAATGACCGCCAATAATTCTATCTTATACCACGAAGACTCTGATCTGAACCAGGAGCCCAAGAGATAAACGCTCAAGCTATTGCAGATAGAACGGAAGTGGTTGTCAAGCACGCGTTCATAGCCGAGAATGATGATGAGTGTCATGGATCATCACATTCATCTGGTTGAAGTACGAGTGAATATCTTGGAATAAGAATAAGCTTGAATTGAATAGAAAAACAATAGTACTTTGCATTAATTCATAAGGAACAGTAGAGCTCCACACCTTAATCTATGGGGTGTAGAAACTCCACCGTTGAAAAATACATAAGTGAAAGTGGTCAAGGGATGGCCGAATGGCCAGCCCCTTAAACGTGATCTCTGAACATAAAATTATTCAAAAGATGTGAAATAAATCACTAAAAGTAGTTTTTATACTAAACTAGTAGCTAGGGTTACATAGGATGAGTAAATGATGCATAAATCCACTTCCGGGCCCACTTGGTGTGTGCTTGGGCTGAGCATTGAGCTTTTATGTGTAGATACTCTTTTTGGAGTTAAACGCCAGGTTGTAGCCTATTTCTGGCGTTTAACTCTGATTTGCAACCTGTTTCTGGCATTTAACTCCAGAATAGGACAGAAAGTTGGCGTTTGAACGCCAATTTGCGTCGTCAAAACTCGGGAAAAGTATGGACTATTATATATTGCTGGAAAGCCCTGGATGTCTACTTTCCAACGCAATTGAGATCGCACCAATTAGGGTTTCTGTAGCTCCAGAAAATCCATTTCGAGTGCAGGAAGGTCAGAATCCAACAGCATCTGCAGTCCTTCTTCAGCCTCTGAATCAGATTTTTGCTCAAGTTCCTCAATTTCAGCCAGAAATTACCTGAAATCACAGAAAAACACAAACTCATAGTGAAATCCAGAAATGTGATTTTTATTTAAAAATTAATAAAAATATTCTAAAAACTAACTAAATCATACTAAAAATTATGTAAAACAATGCCAAAAAGCGTATAAATTATCCGCTCATCAGTGTTTAATAAAATGGGACTTGTGGGTATGGTGGTTGAGGGATATATTGAGAATAAGGCTCATAGGCATATGGTGGTGGTGATTGCATCATGGTATGGTTCTTGTTCATGATACACTGGAGGAGGTTGTTACCAAAAGGGTTGATCATAAACTTGAGGCTCCTCCCACCTTTGATTGTTCCATCCTTGATGCATATCCTCATTATAATTCCCATTTCCTACAACATATTTAGAACCACACTCATAGCTAAAGTGATGAGAATTCATAATAGCATGAGAAAATAAAAACAAAAACCAATAAGAAACAACGAAAAAAAAACTCCTAAATCTAGTAAAAACTAGCAAGAAAACTAATTACAATATTCACATATGAACAATAGCCAATAATATAACACCATTGCAATTGCCCGGCAACAACGCCAAAAACTTGACGGAGGATAAATGTCGGTTAAGAATTTCTCAAAGGAATTTCGTTGCAAGTATAGATCCAGACCGACAATTAATCCTCAATCAAAGTTTAAAAGGATTTCACAATACAAAACACAATAACCAAGAGTATTAATCCCGGGTCGTTCTCCCTAGGAATTACAATCAAGTGCTTAATTATTGGCTATGAGGGAAATCGGGGGTGAGATAGCAATTGACAAGAAATGTAAATAGCAAGAAAGTAAATTACAATTAACTAATAAAAGAAAGGAAATTCAAATAGTAAAAAGGTCTTGGCAAGGGTTGATGGTTAAGGATCACTATCCTTGTTACAACCACAATATGATAATTACAAGGATCAATCCCACTTTGTCATCCCCAATGTTAGAGGAAAGTCAAATGGGCTTAATTAATCCTAATCCATAAGTCCTAGCTAACTCACTAATTAATTTAGTGAGAGACTAGAGTCAATGAAAATAAATTATCAATCACTTGGACATTAGTAACTCAAGCTTACCCAAGTTACCAACCCAAGCCAAGAACACAAAAATCTACTCTAAAATCCAACCAAGCATTTTATCAAACACTTGGAAGGCATAAAAGGAAAGCATGGTAAAATAGCAAGAAATATTAAATCTACAACTACCCAATGCAAGTAAATGACAATAACATCTCAATTAAACAATAAGAAACATAAAAACATAAATTGCATTAATAGAAATTGAAATCAACAAGAGTCATGAACATAAAGGAAAAAATTAAGGAAATAACAAGTAAAACTAGGAAAGCAAAGATGTAAGAATAATAAATTGCAAGGAAAACTAACATAAAACAAGAACTAAACCTAAATCTAAGAAGGGATTAACTAAATCTATCCTAATTCTAGAGAGAAGAGAGAGCTTTTATATTCTACACCTAATTGCTCTCCCCTTCATCCTTCTTGAATTTGGCCTTTAATAGCTTCAAAAATGAGTTAGATTGGACTTTGGCAGCTGCAAAAATTGCCCCCAACGTGTTTTATTAAGTTGGTCATGTGCTGCTTGTCATACGTACACGTGAGTCACGTATACGCGTGAGTCATGCTTACGCGTGGCCTGGTCAGTTTCCCTCTCACGCGTACGCTTCGCAACGAATTCCTCCAATTCCTCATTTCTTCATGAATTCTCCATTTTGCATGCTTTTTCTTCACTCCTTCAATCCAATCTTTTCCTTCTAAACCTGAAATCACTCAACAAATATATCAAGGCATCAAATTAAATTAAAGTGAATTAAATTTATCAATTTTTGGGTCTAAAAAGCATGTTTTTACATTTAAGTACAATTTAGGAATAATTCATAAAACTATGCTATTTTATTGAATAAATGTAGGAAAAGTTTATAAAATCCATCAAATTCAATACAAAATAAACCATAAAATTGTGGTTTATCAATGGGGTGTCTCCCACCTAGAACTTTTTTTAACGTTCTTAAGTTGGATGGTCATTAGCTCATGTTCATTTCCTTGGCACATCCTCAAGGACATCCATCTCATCCTTCTTGTTGTCCTTGGGTGCATCCTTAAGGAGGTATACTTCCAATTCTTTTGGTGACTTGTATCCATGATATTTCTTAGGTCGGTGCCCATTTACTTTGAAGGTTGCTCCACTATAAGGATGAAGAAGCTCCACTATGCCATAGGGCTTCACTTCTATTACCTTGAAAAGGCCATCCCATCTTGAACGAAGCTTGCCCGGCATAAAATGAAGTCTTGAATTGTAAAGGAGAACTTCATTGCCTTCTTGTATGTCTTTCTCACAAATGGGGTGATCATGGAATTCCTTAGTTCTCTCCTTGTAGATTCTTGCATTTTCATATGCTTCCATCCTAAGGCATTCTAGTTCCTCTAATTGTAGCTTCCTTGCAATGCCACTTTTGTAAAATCTATGTTACATTGCTTAACCGCCTAGTATGCCTTGTTCTATTTCAACCACGATGTGGCACGCCTTTCCATAAATAATCCAAAAGGGGCTCATTGGTGCACGAAATCGTGATTGTTCATTCCTTGTTAACGGCTCCAAAAACTCAGTATGCACATTCTGAATCTTAATTCTTTTTCATAATTCCGATACAACTAACCAGCAAGTGCACTGGGTCGTCCAAGTAACAAACCTTACGTGAGTAAGGGTCGATCCCACGGAGATTGTCGGCTTGAAGCAAGCTATGGTCATCTGGCAAATCTCAGTCAGGCGGATTCAAATGGTTATGGTGAATTGATAGTTAAAATATAGTTAAAATATAAAATGGGATAGAGATACTTATGCAATTTATTGGTGAGAATTTCAGATAAGCGTATGGAGATGTTTTTGTTCCTTCTGAACCTCTGCTTTCCTACTGCCTTCATCCAATCATTCATACTCCTTTCCATGGCAAGCTGTATGTTGGGCATCACCGTTGTCAATGGCTACATCCCATCTTCTCAGTGAAAATGGTCCAAATGCGCTGTCACCGCATGGCTAATCATCTGTCGGTTCTCGATCATGTTGGAATGGGATCCAGTGATCCTTTTGCGTCTGTCACTACACCCAACACTCGCGGGTTTGAAGCTCGTCGTAGCCATCCCTTCCCAGATCCTACTTGGAATACCACAGACAAGGTTTAGACTTTCCGGATCTCAAGAATGGCCGCCAATAATTCTAGCCTATACCACGACGACTCTGATCGTAAATCAGGAGGCTAAGAGATATGCATTCAAGCTTGCTTTCATAAGTGAGAATAGTGATGAGTGTCACATAATCATCAAATTCATCATGTTCTTGTGTGCGAATGAATATCTTAGAGAAGAAATAGGCTTGAGTTGAATTGAAAAATAATAGTACTTTGCATTAATTCATGAGGAACAGCAGAGCTCCACACCTTAATCTATGGTGTGTAGAAACTCTACCGTTGTAAATACATAAGAACAAGGTCTAGGCATGGCCGAATGGCCAGCCTCCCCAAATGGCATATGAATTCGAAAATAGGGAAAAAGACCCCTAGTACAATAGTAAAAAGTTCTATTTATACTAAACTAGTTACTAGGGTTACAGAATTAAGTAAATGATGCAGAAATCCACTTCCGGGCCCACTTAGTGTGTGTTTGGGCTGAGCATTTAGCTTTCACGTGTAGAGGTCTTCCTTGGAGTTAAACACCAGTTTGTAACTTGTTTCTGGCATTTAACTCTGCTTTGCAACTTGTTTCTGGCGTTTAACGCCAGAATAGGGCAGAAAGCTGTCGTTAAACGCCAGTTTGCGTCGTCTAAACTCGGGCAAAGTATGGACTATTATATATTGTTGGAAAGCCCTGGATGTCTACTTTCCAACGCAATTAAGAGCGCGCCAATTGGGTTCCTGTAGCTCCAGAAAATTTACTTTGAGTGCAGGGAGGTCAGAATCCAACAGCATCTGCAGTCCTTCTTCAACCTCTGAATCAGATTTTTGCTCAAGTCCCTCAATTTCAGCCAGAAATTACCTGAAATCATAGAAAAATACGCAAACTCATAGTAAAGTCCATAAATGTAAATTTTGTTTAAAAACTAATAAAAATATAGTAAAAACTAACTAAATTATACTAAAAACTATGTAAAAACAATGCCAAAAAGTGTATAAATTATCCGCTCATCACAACACCAAACTTAAATTGTTGCTTGTCCCCAAGCAACTGAAAATCAAATAGGATAAAAGGAAGAGAATATACTATAAATTCCAAAATATCAATGAAACCTAGCTCCAATCAGATGAGCGGGACTAGTAGCTTTTTGCCTCTGAACAGTTTTGGCATCTCACTTTATCCTTTGAAGTTTAGAATGATTGGCATCTATAGGAACTCAGAATTTAGATAGTGTTACTGATTCTCCTAGTTCAGTGTGTTGATTCTTGAATACAGCTACTTTATGAGTCTTTGCCGTGGCCCTAAGCACTTTGTTTTCCAGTATTACCACCGGATACATAAATGCCACAGACACATAATTGAGTGAACCTTTTCCGATTGTGACTCAGCTTTGCTAAAGTCTCCAATTAGAGGTGTCCAGGGTTCTTAAGCACACTCTGTTTTTGCTTTGGACCTCAACTTTAACCGCACAGTCTCAAGCTTTTCACTTGACACCTTTACCCCACAAGCACATGGTTAGGAACAGCTTGGTTTAGCCGCTTAGGCCAGGATTTTATTCCTTTGGGCCCTCCTATCCACTAATGCTCAAATCCTTGGATCATTTTTATTACCCTTGCCTTTTGGTTTTAAGGGCTATTGGCTTTTTCTGCTTGCTTTTCTTTTTTTTCTTTCTCTCTCTTTTTTTTCCTTTTATTTTTGCCAATTTTTTTCGCAAGCCTTGTTATTCACTGCTTTTTCTTGCTTCAAGAATCAATTATATGATTTTTCAGATTATCAAATAACATTTTTCCTTTTTCATTATTCTTCAAGAGCCAACAATTTTAACATTCATAAACAACAAATTCAAAAGACATATACACTGTTCAAGCATTCATTCAGAAAACAAAAAGTATTGCCACCAAATCAAAATAATTAAACTAGTTTCAAGGATGAATTCAAAATTCATGTACTTCTTGTTCTTTTGTAATTAAAACATTTTTCATTTAAGAAAGGTGATGGATTCATAGGACATTCATAGCTTTAAGACATAGACACTTAGATACTAGTGATCATGTAGTAAAGACACAAACATAAATAAAACATAAGGCTCAAAAACTGAAAAACAGAAAAATAAGAACAAGGAAATTAAGGAACGGGTCCACCTTAGTGAGGGTGGCGTCTTCTTCCTCTTGAAGAACCAATGGTGTTCTTGAGCTCCTCTATGTCTCTTCCTTGTCTTTGTTGCTCTTCCCTCGTAGCTCTTTGATCTTCTCTAATCTCATGGAGAATGATCATCCAATCATTCATACTCCTTTCCATGGCAAGCTGTATGTTGGGCATCACCGTTGTCAACGGCTACATCCCATCCTCTCAGTGAAAATGGTCCAAATGTGCTATCACCGCATGGCTAATCATCTGTCGGTTCTCGATCATGTTAGAATAGGATCCAGTGATCCTTTTGCGTCTGTCACTACACCCAACACTCGCGAGTTTGAAGCTCGTCATAGCCATCCCTTCCCAGATCCTACTTGGAATACCACAGACAAGGTTTAGACTTTCTGGATCTCAAGAATGGCCGCCAATAATTCTAGCCTATACCACGACGACTCTGATCGTAAATCAGGAGGCTAAGAGATATGCATTCAAGCTTGCTTTCATAAGTGAGAATAGTGATGAGTGTCACATAATCATCAAATTCATCATGTTCTTGTGTGCGAATAAATATCTTAGAGAAGAAATAGGCTTGAGTTGAATTAAAAAATAATAGTACTTTGCATTAATTCATGAGGAACAGCAGAGCTCCACACCTTAATCTATGGTGTGTAGAAACTCTACCGTTGAAAATACATAAGAACAAGGTCTAGGCATGGCCGAATGGCCAGCCTCCCCAAATGGCATATGAATTCAAAAATAGGGAAAAAGACCCCTAGTACAATAGTAAAAAGTTTTATTTATACTAAATTAGTTACTAGGGTTACAGAATTAAGTAAATGATGCAGAAATCCACTTCCAGGCCCACTTAGTGTGTTCTTGGGCTGAGCATTGAGCTTTCACGTGTAGAGGTCTTCCTTGGAGTTAAACGCCAGTTTGTAACTTGTTTCTGGCGTTTAACTCTGCTTTGCAACTTGTTTCTGGCGTTTAACGCCAGAATAGGGCAGAAAGATGTCGTTAAATGCCAGTTTGCGTCATTTAAACTCGGGCAAAGTATCGACTATTATATATTGCTAGAAAGCCCTGGATGTCTACTTTCCAACGCAATTAAGAGTGTGCCAATTGGGTTTCTGTAGCTCCAAAAAATCCACTTTGAGTGCAGGGAGGTCAGAATCCAACAGCATCTGCAGTCCTTCTTCAGCCTCTGAATCAGATTTTTGCTCAAGTCTCTCAATTTCAGCCAAAAATTACCTGAAATCATAGAAAAACATGCAAACTCATAGTAAAGTCCATAAATGTAAATTTTGTTTAAAAACTAATAAAAATATAGTAAAAACTAACTAAATTATACTAAAAACTATGTAAAAACAATGCCAAAAAGCGTATAAATTATCCGCTCATCACAACACCAAACTTAATTTGTTGCTTGTCCCCAAGCAACTGAAAATCAAATAGGATAAAAGGAAGAGAATATACTATAAATTCCAAAATATCAATGAAACGTAGCTCCAATCAGATGAGCGGACTAGTAGCTTTTTGCCTCTAAACAGTTTTGGCATCTCACTTTATCCTTTGAAGTTTAGAATGATTGGCATCTATAGGAACTCAGAATTTAGATAGTGTTATTGATTCTCCTAGTTCAGTGTGCTGATTCTTGAATACAGCTACTTTATGAGTCTTGGCCGTGGCCCTAAGCACTTTATTTTCCAGTATTACCACCGGATACATAAATGCCACAAACACATAATTGGGTGAACCTTTTCAGATTGTGACTCAGCTTTGCTAAAGTCCCCAATTAGAGGTGTCCAGGGTTCTTAAGCACACTCTGTTTTTGCTTTGGACCTCAACTTTAACCGCACAGTCTCAAGCTTTTCACTTGACACCTTTACCCCACAAGCACATGGTTAGGGACAGCTTGGTTTAGCCGCTTAGGCCAGGATTTTATTCCTTTGGGCCCTCCTATCCACTGATGCTCAAATCCTTGGATCCTTTTTATTACCCTTGCCTTTTGGTTTTAAGGGCTATTGGCTTTTTCTGCTTGCTTTTCTTTTTTTTCTTTCTCTCTCTTTTTTTTCCTTTTATTTTCGCCAATTTTTTTCGCAAGCCTTGTTATTCACTGCTTTTTCTTGCTTCAAGAATCAATTATATGATTTTTCAGATTATCAAATAACATTTTTCCTTTTTCATTATTCTTCAAGAGCCAACAATTTTAACATTCATAAACAACAAATTCAAAAGACATATGCACTGTTCAAGCATTCATTCAGAAAACAAAAAGTATTGCTACCAAATCAAAATAATTAAACTAGTTTCAAGGATGAATTCAAAATTCATGTACTTCTTGTTCTTTTGTAATTAAAACATTTTTCATTTAAGAAAGGTGATGGATTCATAGGACATTCATAGCTTTAAGACATAGACACTTAGATACTAGTGATCATGTAGTAAAGACACAAACATAAATAAAACATAAGGCTCAAAAACTGAAAAACAGAAAAATAAGAACAAGGAGATTAAGGAACGGGTCCACCTTAGTGAGGGTGGCGTCTTCTTCCTATTGAAGAACCAATGGTGTTCTTGAGCTCCTCTATGTCTCTTCCTTGTCTTTGTTGCTCTTCCCTCGTAGCTCTTTGATCTTCTCTAATCTCATGGAGAATGATCATCCAATCAATCATACTCCTTTCCATGGCAAGCTGTATGTTGGGCATCACTGTTGTCAATGGCTACATCCCATCCTCTCAGTGAAAATGGTCCAAATGCACTGTCACCGCATGGCTAATCATCTATCGGTTCTCGATCATGTTGGAATAGGATCCAGTGATCCTTTTGTGTCTGTCACTACACCCAACACTCGCGAGTTTGAAGCTCGTCATAGCCATCCCATCCCAGATCCTACTTGGAATACCACAGACAAGGTTTAGACTTTCCGGATCTCAAGAATGGCCGCCAATAATTCTAGCCTATACCACGACGACTCTGATCGTAAATCAGGAGGCTAAGAGATATGCAGTCAAGCTTGCTTTCATAAGTGAGAATAGTGATGAGTGTCACATAATCATCAAATTCATCATGTTCTTGTGTGCGAATGAATATCTTAGAGAAGAAATAGGCTTGAGTTGAATTGAAAAATAATAGTACTTTGCATTAATTCATGAGGAACAACAGAGCTCCACACCTTAATCTATGGTGTGTAGAAACTCTACCGTTGTAAATACATAAGAACAAGGTCTAGGCATGGCCGAATGGCCAGCCTCTCCAAATGGCATATGAATTCGAAAATAGGGAAAAAGACCCCTAGTACAATAGTAAAAAGTTCTATTTATACTAAACTAGTTACTAGGGTTACAGAATTAAGTAAATGATGCAGAAATCCACTTCTGGGCCCACTTAGTGTGTGTTTGGGCTGAGCATTGAGCTTTCACATGTAGAGGCCTTCCTTGGAGTTCAACGCTAGTTTGTAACTTGTTTCTGGCGTTTAACTCTGCTTTGCAACTTGTTTCTGGCGTTTAACGCCAGAATAGGGCAGAAAGCTGTCGTTAAACGCCAGTTTGCGTCGTCTAAACTCAGGCAAAGTATCGACTATTATAAATTGCTGGAAAGCCCTGGATGTCTACTTTTCAACGCAATTAAGAGCGCACCAATTGGGTTCCTGTAGCTCCATAAAATCCACTTTGAGTGCAGGGAGGTCAGAATCCAACAGCATCTGCAGTCCTTCTTCAGCGTCTGAATCAGATTTTTGTTCAAGTCCCTCAATTTCAGCCAGAAATTACCTGAAATCATAGAAAAACACGCAAACTCATAGTAAAGTCCATAAATGTAAATTTTGTTTAAAAACTAATAAAAATATAGTAAAAACTAACTAAATTATACTAAAAACTATGTAAAAACAATGGCAAAAAGCGTATAAATTATCCGCTCATCACAACACCAAACTTAAATTGTTGCTTGTCCCCAAGCAACTGAAAATCAAATAGGATAAAAGGAAGAGAATATACTATAAATTCCAAAATATCAATGAAACGTAGCTCCAATCAGATGAGCGGGACTAGTAGCTTTTTGCCTCTGAACAGTTTTGGCATCTCACTTTATCCTTTGAAGTTTAGAATGATTGGCATCTATAGGAACTCAGAATTTAGATAGTGTTATTGATTCTCCTAGTTCAGTGTGTTGATTCTTGAATACAGCTACTTTATGAGTCTTGGCCGTGGCCCTAAGCACTTTGTTTTCCAGTATTACCACCGGATACATAAATGCCACAGACACATAATTGGGTGAACCTTTTCAGATTGTGACTCAGCTTTGCTAAAGTCCCCAATTAGAGGTGTCTAGGGTTCTTAAGCACACTCTATTTTTGCTTTGGACCTCAACTTTAACCGCACAGTCTCAAGCTTTTCACTTGACACCTTTACCCCACAAGCACATGGTTAGGGACAGCTTGGTTTAGCCACTTAGGCCAGGATTTTATTCCTTTGGGCCCTCCTATCCACTGATGCTCAAATCCTTGGATCCTTTTTATTACCCTTGCCTTTTGGTTTTAAGGGCTATTGGCTTTTTCTGCTTGCTTTTCTTTTTTTTCTTTCTCTTTCTTTTTTTCCTTTTATTTTCGCCATTTTTTTTCGCAAGCCTTGTTATTTACTGCTTTTTCTTGCTTCAAGAATCAATTATATGATTTTTCAGATTATCAAATAACATTTCTCCTTTTTCATTATTCTTCAAGAGCCAACAATTTTAACATTCATAAACAACAAATTCAAAAGGCATATGCATTGTTCAAGCATTCATTCAGAAAACAAAAAGTATTGCCACCAAATCAAAATAATTAAACTAGTTTCAAGGATGAATTCAAAATTCATGTACTTCTTGTTCTTTTGTAATTAAAACATTTTTCATTTAAGAAAGGTGATGGATTCATAGGACATTCATAGCTTTAAGACATAGACACTTAGATACTAGTGATCATGTAGTAAAGACACAAACATAAATAAAACATAAGGCTCCAAAACTGAAAAACAGAAAAATAAGAACAAGAAAATTAAGGAACGGGTCCACCTTAGTGAGGGTGGCGTCTTCTTCCTCTTGAAGAACCAATGGTGTTCTTGAGCTCCTCTATGTCTCTTCCTTGTCTTTGTTGCTCTTCCCTCGTAGCTCTTTGATCTTCTCTAATCTCATGGAGAATGATGGAGTGCTCTTGGTGTTCCATCCTTTTCTTGGTGATGGGCTTGTCCTCATTAATGAGGATGTCTCCCTCTATGTCAATCCTAGCCAAATTGCAGAGGTGGCAAATGAGGTGAGGAAAGGCTAACCTTGCCAAAGTGGAGGACTTGTTAGCCACCTTGTAGAGTTCTTGAGGTATAATCTCATGAACTTCAACTTCCTCCCCAATCATGATACTATGGATCATGATGGCCCAGTCTAGAGTAACTTCAGACCGGTTGCTAGTAGGAATAATTGAGCGTTGGATGAACTCCAACCATCCTCTAGCTACAGGCTTAAGGTCCGGCCTTCTTAATTGAACCGGCTTGCCTCTTGAGTCAACTTTCCATTGAGCTCCTTTCACACATATGTCCATGAGGACTTGGTCCAACCTTTGATCAAACTTGACCCTTGTAGTGTAGGGGTGTGCGTTTTCTTGCATCATTGGCAAGTTGAACGCCAACCTTACATTTTCCGGACTGAAATCTAAGTATTTCCCCCGAACCATTATAAGCCAGTTATTTGGGTTTAGGTTCATACTTTGATCATGGTTCTTAGTGATCCATGCGTTTGCATAGAACTCTTGAACCATTAAGATTCCGACTTTGTTGAATAGGATTAGAGAGAACTTCCCATCCTCTTCTTCTAATCTCATGTCGGATCTCCGGATACTCGCTCTTTTTGAGCTTAAAAGGGACCTCAGGGATCACCTTCTTCTTTGCCACAACTTCATAGAAGTGGTCTTTATGGACCTTTGAGATGAATCTCTCCATCTCTCATGACTCAGAGGTGAAAGCAATTGCCTTCCCTTTCCTCTTTCTTGAGGTTTCTCTGGCCTTAGGTGCCATTGATGGTTATGGAAAAACAAAAAACAATGCTTTTACCACACCAAACTTAAAAGTTTTGCTCGTCCTCGAGCAAAAGAAGAAAGAAAGTAGTAGAAGAAGAAGAAGAAAATGGAGCAGATGGAGTAAGAGAGTGTATTCGGCCAAGGGGGAGAAGTAGTGGTTGTGATGTGTGAAAATGGAGTAGTGTTAAGGGGTTTATATAGGGGTGGGGGGAGGTTAGGTTTCGGCCATTAGGGTTGGGTTTGGGAGGGAAAGGAATTTAAATTTGGAGGTAGGTGGGGTTTATGGGGAAGAGGTAATAAGGTGATTGGTGAAGGGTATTTGGGGAAGAGTGTTATGAGAAGATGTGAAGAGGAGAGAAGAAGAGGTGGGGTAGGTGGGAATCCTATGGGGTCCACAGATCCTGAGGGGTCAAGGACTTAGCATCCCTGCTTCAAGTAGGCGTGCAAAACGCCCTTAGAATGCATGTCTGGCGTTAAACGCCAGCTTGCTGCTTGTTTCTGGCGTTTAACGCCAGCTTTTCTCCCATTCTTGGCATTAAACGCCAATTCCACGCTCTGTTCTGGCGTTAAATGCCAGTCTGGTGGTTGTTTCTGGCGTTTAACGCCAGCTTGATGCTTCTTTCTGGCGTTAAACGCCAGTTTGATGCTTCTTACTGGCGTTTAAACGCCAATAAGCTCTTCTTCCAAGGTGAGCTATTTTTAATGCTATTTTTTATTCTGTTTTTTATTTTTCAGTAGTTTTTGTGACTTCACATGATTATCAACCTAAAGAAAACATAAAATAGCAATGGAAAATAAATAGATATAATTAAATAACATTGGGTTGCCTCCCAACAAGCGCTTATTTAATGTCAATAGCTTGATAGTGAGCTCTCATGGAGCTTCACAAATAATCAGAGCAAGGTTGGGGCCTCTTAACACCAAACTTAGAGTTTGGTTGTGGCCTCTCAATACCAAACTTAGAGTTTGGTTGTGGCCTCCCAACACCAAACTTAGAGTTTGAATGTGGGGGTTTTGTTTGACTCTGTATTGAGAGGAGCTTCTCATGTTTCCTCCCCATGGTTACAGAAGGAGAACCTTGAGTCTTAAATACAAGGTAGTCCTCATTCAACTGAAGGACCAACTCTCCTCTGTCCACATCAATCACAGCTTTTGCTGTGGTTAGGAAGGGTCTGCCAAGGATGATGGATTCTTCCTCATCCTTCCCAGTGTCTAGGATTATGAAATCAGCAGGGATGTAAAGGCCTTCAACCTTTACTAACACGTCCTCTACTAGTCCATAAGCCTGTTTCATTGATTTGTCTTCCATCTCTAATGAGATTCTTGCAGCTTGTACCTCAAACATTCCCAATTCCTCCATTACAGAGAGTGGCATGAGGTTTATCCCTGACCCAAGGTCACATAGAGCTTTCTCAAAGGTCATGGTGCCTATGGTACAAGGTATGAAGAACTTTCCGGGATCCGGTTTTTTCAAAGGTAATGTCTGCCTCATTAGTGCACTCAGTTCATTGGTGAGCAAGGGGGTTCATCCTCCCAAGTTTCATTAACAAATAAACTTGCATTCAACTTCATGATTGCTCCTAGATACTTAGCAACTTGCTCTGCAATGGTGTCTTCATCCTCTTCAGAGGAAGAGTATTCATCAGAGCTCATTAATGGTAGAAGGAGGTCCAATGGAATCTCTAGGGTCTCTGTATGAGCCTCAGATTCCTTTAGTTCCTCAAAAGAGAACTCCTTTCTGTCCAGAGGACGTCCCAAGAGGTCTTCCTCACTGGGATTCACGTCCTCCTCCTCCTCTGGGCATTCGGCCACACCTAGTAAGGTTATGGCCTTGCACTCTCTCTTGGGATTTTCTTCTGTATTGCTTGGGAGAGTACTGAGAGGAGTTTCAGTAATCTTCTTACTCAGCTGGCCCACCTGTGCCTCCAAATTTCTAATGGGAGACCTTGTTTCATTCATGAAACTTAGTGTAGTTTTGGATAGACCAGAGACTATGGTTGCCAGGCCAGAATGGCTCTATTCAGAATTCTCTGTCTGTTGCTGAGAAGATAATGGAAAAGGCTTCCTATTGCTAAACCTATTTCTTCCACCATTATTATTGAAGCCTTGTTGAGGCTTCTGTTGATCCTTCCATGAGAGATTAGGATGATTTCTCTATGAAGGATTATAGGTGTTTCCATAGGGTTCTCCCATGTAATTCACCTCTGCTATTGCAGGGTTCTCAGGATCATAAGCTTCTTCTTCAGAAGATGCCTCTTTAGTACTGTTGGATGCAGCTTGGAATCCATTCAGACTCTGAGAAATCATATTGACTTGCTGAGTCAATATTTTATTCTGAGCCAATATGGCATTCAGAGTATCAATTTCAAGAACTGCCTTCTTCTGAGGCGTCCCATTGTTCACAGGATTCCTCTCAGAGGTGTACATGAACTGGTTATTTGCAACCATTTCAATGAGTTCCTGAGCTTCTGCAGGGATTTTTACGTGAAGAGATCCTCCTGCAGAATAGTCCAATGACATTTTTGACAACTCAGACAAACCATCATAGAATATACTTATGATGCTCCATTCTGGAAGCATGTCAGTAGGACACCTTTTGATCAGTTGCTTATATCTTTCCCAAGCTTCATAGAGGGACTCTCCTTCCTTCTATCTGAAGGTTTGGATTTCCACTCTATGCTTGCTTATCTTTTTAGGTGGAAAGAATTTGGCCAAGAAAGCACTGACCTGCTTATCCCAAGAGTTCAGGCTATCCTTAGGTTGTGAATCCAACCACGTTCAAGCTCTATCTCTTACAGCAAAAGGGAAAAGCATAAGCCTGTAGACCTCAAGATCAACTCCATTGGTCTTGACAGTGTCACAGATTTGCAAGAATTCAACTAAAAACTGATGAGGATCTTCCATTGGAAGTCCATGAAACTTGTAGTTCTGCTGCATCAGAGAAACTAATTGAGGTTTAAGCTCAAAATTGTTTGCTCCAATTGGAGGGAGTGAGATGTTTCTTCCATAGAAGTTGGAAGAGGGTGCAATAAAGTCACCAAGCATCTTCCTTGCATCTCCACCATTGTTATTAGGTTCGGCCATGTCTCCTTCTTTTTCGAAAGTTTCTATCAGGTCCTCTCCAGAGGGTTGTGCTTTAGCTTCTCTTAGTTTCCTCTTAAGGGTCCTTTCAGGTTCAGGATCAGCTTCAAAAAGAATGTCTTTATCCCTGTTCCTGCTCATATGAAAAAGAAGAGAACAGAAAAGAAGAGAAATTCTCTATGTCACAGTATAGAGATTCTTTTATGTGAGTAGAAGAAGAGAAGAATAAAAGAAGGAGAAGATAAGAATTCGAACACAGAGGAGAAGAATGGGTTCGAATTTTTGAATGGAAGAGGGGTGTTAGTAGATAATTAAATAAATAGAAAGAGATGAGAGGGGGAAGAATTCGAAAATTAAATAAAATAAATAAAAAAATTGTTTTTATTTTGACTATTAGTTATAATTTGAAATTTAAAAAGAAAAATAAATTAAATTAGAATTTAAAACAAATAGTTAATTAAAAAGGAATTTTGAAAAAGTGGGGAAAAGTTTTCAAAAATTAGAGAGAGAAAATTAGTTAGGCAGTTTTGAAAAAGATAAGAAATAGCAAAACAAACAAAAAGTCAAGTGGTTAATTGAAAAATATTTGAAAATCGAATTTGAAAAGATAAGAAGTTAGAAAAGATTTTGAAATTAAGTTTTGAAAAAAAATTTTTTTTTTTGAAAAAGATTTGAAAAGAAAATTAAAAGGATTTGATTTTCAAAATTAAAGTTAATTACTTGACTAACAAGAAACAAAAAGATATGATTCTAAAATTTAAAGATTGAACCTTTCTTAATAGGCAAGTAACAAACTTTAAAATTTTGGAATCAATCACATTAATTGTTAGTAAAGATTTTGAAATTATGAAATAAAAATTTGAAAAAGATTTTGAAAATCAATTTTTTTTAAAAGTTTTCAAAAATAAAGTAAAAATGAAAAAGACTTGATTTTTGAAAAAGATTTGAAAAAGATAGAATTTTTAAATTGAAAATTTGACTTGATTCATAAGAAACAATTAAATTTTAAAACTTTATAACTAAATCAATTCAAATTTTTGAAATTTATGAGAAGAATAAAGGAAAGATATTTTTTTTACTTTTGGATTTTTTAATGAGGAGAGAGAAAAATATAAAAATGATGCAAAACATAAAAATTCAAGATCAAAACACATGATGCATGCAAGAACACTTTGAATGTCAAGATGAACACCAAGAACACTTTGAATGTCAAGATGAACACCAAGAACTTATTTTTGAAAATTTTTAGAAAAGGCACACATGCAAGACACCAAACTTAAAAATTTTTAATGTTTAGACACTAACAAATTGAAAATGCATATGAAAAATAAGAAAAGACACAAAACATGAAAAGGCAAAGATCAAACAAAGAAGTTCATCAAGAACAACTTAAAGATCATGAAGAACACCATGCATGAATTTTTTCGAAATTTTTTTTAGAAAAATAAAAGAATGCAATTGACACCAAACTTAAAAATTGACACTAGACTCAAACAAGAAACATCAAATTTTTGGTTTTTTTATGATTTTATTATAAATTTTTTTGTATTTTTCAAAATTATTTGGAAAAAGAAAAATAAGAATTTCAAATTTTTTAATAAGAATTCCAAGAATCATGCAATGTTAGTCTAAAACTCCGGTCCAGGAATTAGACATGGCTTACTAGCCAGCCAAGCTTTCAGTGAAAGCTCCGGTCCAAAACGCTAGACATGGCCAATGGCCAGCCAAGCTTTAAGATACAAATCATGCATACAACAGCTGAATTGATGAGAATAAAAAAAAGCTCTTGTGATGATGAGTTGAAACCTCGGTCCAAAAGATTAGACATGGCTTCACAGCCAGCCAGACTTCAACAGATCATCATGAAACTCTAGAATTCATTCTTAAAAATTCTGAAGCCATAGAATAATTTATATTTTTTTGAAAATTTTTCAAAAATAAAAAGAATAAAACAAAAACATAAAATTAAAATAAAATTACCTAATCTGAGCAACAAGATGAACCGTCAGTTGTCCAAACGCGAACGATCCCCGGCAACAGCGCCTAAAACTTGTTGCACGAAATCGTGATTGTTCATTCCTTGGTAACGGCACCAAAAACTCAGTATGCACGTTCTGAATCTTAATTCTTTTTCACAATTCTGATACAATTAACCAGCAAGTGCACTGAGTCGTCCAAGTAATAAACCTTACGTGAGTAAGGGTCGATCCCACGGAGATTGTCGGCTTGAAGCAAGCTATGGTCATCTTGCAAATATCAGTCAGGCAGATACAAATGGTTATGGTGAAATGATAGTTAAAATATAGTTAAAATATAAAATGGGATAGAGATACTTATGCAATTCATTGGTGAGAATTCAGATAAACGTATGGAGATGCTTTTGTTCCTTCTGAACCTCTACTTTCCTACTGTCTTCATCCAATCATTCATACTCCTTTCCATGGCAAGCTGTATGTTGGGCATCATCGTTGTCAATGGCTACATCCCGTCCTCTTAGTGAGAATGGTCCAAATGCGCTGTCACCGCATGGCTAATCATCTGTCGGTTCTCGATCATGTTGGAATGGGATCCAGTGATCCTTTTGCGTCTGTCACTACGCCCAACACTCGCGAGTTTAAAGCTCGTCACAGCCATCCCTTCCCAGATCCTACTTGGAATACCACAGACAAGGTTTAGACTTTCCGGATCTCAAGAATGGCCGCCAATAATTCTAGCCTATACCACAAATACTCTGATCATAAATCAGGAGGCTAAGAGATATGCATTCAAGCTTGCTTTCATGTAGAAGGGACGTGTTTGTCAGGCACGCGTTCATAAGTGAGAATAGTGATGAGCGTCACATAATCATCACATTCATCATGTTCTTGTGTGCGAATGAATATCTTAGAGAAGAAATAGGCTTGAGTTGAATAGAAAAACAATAGTACTTTGCATTAATTCATGAGGAACAGCAGAGCTCCACACCTTAATCTATGGTGTGTAGAAACTCTACCGTTGAAATACATAAGAACAAGGTCTAGGCATGGCCAAATGGCCAGCCTCCCCAAATGGCATATGAATTAAAAAATAGGAAAAAAGACCCCTAGTACAATAGTAAAAAGTTATATTTATACTAAACTAGTTACTAGGGTTACAGAATTAAGTAAATGATGCAGAAATCCACTTTCGGGCCCACTTGGTGTGTGCTTGGGCTGAGCATTGAGCTTTCACATGTTGAGGTCTTCCTTGGAGTTAAACACCAGTTTGTAACTTGTTTCTGGCGTTTAACTCTGCTTTGCAACTTGTTTCTGGCGTTTAACGCCAGAATAAGGCAGAAAGCTGGCGTTAAATGCCAGTTTGCGTCATCTAACTCGGGTAAAGCATGAACTATTAAATATTTCTGGAAAGCCCTAGATATCTACTTTCCAACGCAATTGAGAGCACCCCAATTGGGTTCTTGTAGCGCGAGAAAATCTACTTTGAGTGCAGGGAGGTCAGAATCCAATAGCATCTGCAGTCCTTCTTCAGCCTCTGAATCAGATTTTTGCTCAAGTCCCTCAATTTCAGCCAGAAATTACCTGAAATCACAGAAAAATACACAAACTCATAGTAAATTCCAGAAATGTGAATTTTGTTTAAAAACTAATAAAAATATAGAAAAAACAAACTAAATTATACTAAAAACTTTGTAAAAACAATGCCAAAAAGCGTATAAATTATCCGCTCATCACTCATCCCCAACAAATTCTTATACGCCGTTTTATAAGCACACAAGGCGTCATGATGAGCGGATATTTTATACGCTTTTTGACATAATTTTCATATAGTTTTTAGTATGTTTTGTTTAAGTTTTATTAAGTTTTCATAGGTTCTAGTGCAAAATTCACATTTTTGGATTCTACTTTGAGTTTGTGTATTTTTATGCAATTTCAGGTATTTTCTAGCGAAAATTGAGGAGCTGAAACAAAAGTCTGATTCAGAGATAGAGAAAGCACTGCAGATGCTGTTCGGATCTGACCTCCTTGCATTTGAAAGAGCTTTTCTGGAGCTACAGAAGTCCAAATGGAGCGTTCTTAACGGCTATGGAAGGCTAACATCTAGGGCTTTCCAGAAATGTATAATAGTTCATACTTTACTTCAGAATTGAAGACCCAAAATTGGCGTTCAACACCAGTCTCCTGCCCTATTCTGGCGTCCTGCGCCCAAAGGAGAAGAGGCCAGCGTCCAACGCCCGTAAAGGACCCCCTAGCCAGCGTTCAACACCCTAGAGGCCTCCTAGCATGTGGATCTCAATCAAGCTCAGCCCAAACACTCACCAAGTGGACTCCAGAAGTGGATTTTAGCACTAAAAGATTGTTTTACCCCTTTTATGTAATCCTTAGTCATTAGTTTAGTATTTAAGAGAGAAGATCATATAGCTAGAGATCTCTTCCAGCATGTTTCGAATTTTATATTGTATTTTCTATCAGTATGAGTTTTTAAACCTCCTAGGTTGAGGGAAGGAGCTCTGCTGAGTTTTATGGATTAATAAAAGTATTATTGTTCTATTTCAATCCGTGTTTGATACTCTATTCTAAGATGTATCTTTGTTCTTCATCATTATGAATGCGTTGAACTGGAACAAGGTTATCTCATTCAACATGGGTTCAGAGTGAGTCTTTCATCAAACCATGAAGAACCACTAGCTTGATTATACATCTCTTAGACGGCTAATCCACGATTTCGTTGGGGACTTCTCGAAACATTAGTTCAGCCGAGGTATGGAAAGATTAGAGTCTTTGTAGTAGAGGCTAGAGCCCAAAGGAGTAGCATTCTCTAATCCGGAAGATTCGACCTTGTCTGTGGCATTCTAAGTAGGATCATTAAGGAGAATGGAGTACAGGAGCTTCACCCTCAATCAGAATGGATCCACACTAACCCTGGGGTTCAGATCTGGAGGAGCATTGGCGACCTCTCAACCAGCGTCGATCACATACAGCCTGCCATAGAAGAAATAATTCATAGTTGAAAGTGACAGAAAAACCAAAGTTATCCAGAAGATCAAAGCATCTCCAAGCCTTAACAATCTTCTTATCATTGCAAGCATATCAACCTAGTTAAATTCTCTTTATTTTCTTTTATGCGTTTAAAACAACAAACCTACCTCTTCTATTCGCCTAACTAAGATCTACAAGATAACCATAGCTTGCTTCAAATCACAATCCTCGGGGGATCGACCCTGACTCGCTCAGGTATTACTTGGACAACCCAGTGCACTTGCTGGTTCAATTGTGCGAAGTGTGGGAGTTCGTGCCACAAGTTTTTGGTGATGTTGCCGGGGATTGTTCGAGTTTGGACAACTGACAGATTATCTTGTTGCTTAGATTAGGTATTGTCTTTAATTTTTGAGTCTTTATTTTCTTCTTCTTTTTTCGAAAAAATAAAAAAAAAATTCAAAAACCTTTCTCTGTTTTTGGCTCTGTATTTCCTTTTGATTTTCTTATCTTGAGTCTTTTTTTGAAAAATTTTCAAAAATAGTGTCTTTTGTTTGGGTCTTGTGTCAATCCTTAAGTTTGGTGTCTCTTTATGATTTTCCTTTTCAAAATTTTGAAAATTATATGCTTTGATTTCAAAAATTTTTAAGTTTGGTGTCCATTGGTCACTTTAGTTTTCATCTCTTTTAACCTGTTCTTGGTTTTCTTTCTTGATATTCGAACTATTCTTGGTAATTTTTTTTTTGAAACAAGAAGAGCTCAACACAAACGTGGAGCATTTGAAACATAAACAGCAGAAAACCAAACAAAAACAACAATAAAAAACACCTATTGTTACCACCTAGATCGCTCCACAAATACATATCCCATGTCATCTCCAGCATTGCCATCAACAACAAAAGGGATCCTGGCACCTCCACTCTTTGTAATTTTGCATAGTCATGTTGATAACGTCGTCAGCACTTTTTCCTGTATTCTGAAATAATCTCCGATTCCTTTCCAACCAGACGTTCCAAATAATCGCGAAGAAGCTTATGAACCACTTCTTACATTCCTCCTTCCTAGTTGTGACACCTGTCCAGCTTACAAAGTGCTCCTTTAAAGTACCCGGAGTAGTCCATTTTTTGCCAAAATCAGAAAACTAAGCGCACCACACCTGACATGTAAAATCACAACCAAGAAACAAGTGGTAGACGTTTTCAACCTCCTTATTACATAGAAGACACACAGTATCACCCTGGTTGACAATTCCAAATCTACACAGCCTCTTTTTAGTGTTCACTCTGCCTATTAAAGCAAACCATATAAATAGCTCAACTCTTGGAGGGACTAAGCCTTTCCAGATAGTCTTGGTGAAACTATAGCTTGTTACTTCCTCCGGAATCGTCTCCGCCTGTAGTACCTGCACAAAGGAGTTAGTAGAAAACACACCTTGCCTGTCAAACTTCCAGACAACTCTTTCCTCTCTGTCAGGAGCTAGTTTTACCGGCCTCAAGGTTTCATGCAGTTGATTCACAAGTTCCAACTCCCATTGGAATAGCTTGCGCCTCCATTGGAAGTTCCAAATCCACTCAAGCCCATCTCAAAACCCACAAACCCCTATGACAAAGCCTTTTTGGGTTGAAACTAAGAACAACCTAAGAAACCTATCCTTCAGGGAACCACAACTCAACCAGACATCTTCCCAGAAGTGAGTTCTCCTTCCGTCACCTATCTCCATTGACAAGCCACTTATCATCTTTTCTCGTATAGGTTGCTCCTTTATCTGTAGGTGGCAAATATCTTTCCAAGGCCCCCCTCTAGTAGGTAAATCCTGGATGGATAAGAGCTGGTTAGGGGAGAGATTATTACATGAATAGACCACTTTCTTCCACAACGGACACTCCTCCTTAGAGAATCTCCACCACCACTTAAATAACAGAGCTGTGTTGCGAAGCATCGCATCACCAACTCCTAGTCCACCTAACCTTTTTGGAGCTTAGACCACTTCCCATTTAACCAAGGCCATGCCATACCTCCCGTCCTCCTTTCCCCACAAGAATCTTCTCTACAATGAAATAAGTTTCTCCGCAACCGCTTTCGGCATCTTGTATAAGCTTAAATAATATACCGGTAAGCTATTTAAGACAGCTTTAATGAGAACTAATTTTCCCGCTTTATTAAGGACCTTGAATTTCCATAAACTGAGCTTGTCCTCTACTTTATCAATTATTGGCTTCCAAGTCTTCACCAACCTCGGATTTGCACCTAAAGGAATCCCCAAGTATTTAACCGGAAGAGCAGCTTCCTTACACCCCAACAAGCTACACATGCTCTGAATCCACTGTTGATCACAATTTATAGGTATTAAACTCGATTTCTCAAAATTGATGCTTAAGTCCGACATCAATTCGAAGCATCATAGAAGCCTTTTATAATTCTTAACGGACTCCTCCTCTGGCGGACAGAACAACACAGTATCATCAGCGAACTGGACATGTGACAATTCTATATTGTCTCTTCCCACGAACAGAGGGGATATCTGACCATTTCTAACTGCCTCCCCAATCATCCTATGTAGAACGTCAACAACAAGTACAAATAGGAACGGAGAAAGAGGATCACCTTGTCTCAGACCTCTATCCATCTTGAATGGTTTAGTTGGCAAACCATTTACCAATACTGACATAGTGGCTGTGCTGATACACTCCATAACCCACTCTCTCCACCTAAGGCCAAATCCCATCTTTTGTAGGACAATGGCCACAAATCTCCACCTGACCCTATCATATGCCTTTTGAAAATCCAGTTTGATTATCGCCGCTTCCTTCTTCCTTGATTTGAGCTAATGTACAATTTCACAAGCAATCAGAGCCCCATCATGTATTTTTCATCCCTTTACAAACGCACTCTGAGTCTCTCCAAGCAGACCTGGCATCACTGATCTCATCCTGCTAACCAATACCTTGGAAATCACCTTGTACACACAACCAACGATGCTAATTGGGTGAAGGTCCTTAATCTCCTTAGCACCAGTAAACTTCGGCGCCAATGCCACCCATGTGAGATTAGAGTCTTTTGGTAGCCTAGAGGTTTGAAAGAATCCTAGCACCGCTGCCGTGAACTCAGTACCAATTTCCTCCCAATACTTTTTAATAAAGTTCATGTTGTAACCATCACTTCCTGGTGCCCTAGATGATTCACAGTCCCACACGGCGTCTTTTATCTCCTCAGGCGATGGCAAAACCTCCAATGCTTCAGCATGTTCCACATCTATCATATTTAGCAGTTCATCTCTGAAGCCCACCATAGGAGCCTCCTCCTGGTAATATAATTTCTTATAGAACTCTCTGATAGCAATTTTTATCCTTGCTTGATTCCTGACTAGCCTTCCATTAATAACCAGTGCATCAATCTTGTTATTCCTCCTTCTAGCTGAAGCTACGTTGAGAAAGTACCTGGTATTTTTGTCCATGTCCTTCGCGAGGCGGGATCGCGACATCTGTTTCCAGTGCAGTTCCTTCCTTACATACCACTTCTTACAGCACGTCACCAATGCCTTCCTTCTCGCCTCCACTGTTCCATCAAATACATCATTGCTTACCATGTCGTCTATCTTCTTTATCTCTTCCTCAAACTTTATAATTTTCTTATCCATGTCTCCAAAATTATCTCTGTGCCACCTTCCCAGCAGATTTGTCAAGGCCTTCAATTTTTCTGTGAACTTTATATTCCCTAATCCCCTCCATTCCTCCTTGACCATTCTTAGGAAGCCTTCATGTGTAAACCACGAGTCAAGACTCCGAAAAGGCCTAGGCCCATATCTCAAACTAGTATCTTCTACTATCATAGGGCAGTGATCTGACAAGCCCGTGGTCCTCCTCTCAAGCGAATCTCTGGGAACTCCTCCACCCATTCTAAATTCACCAAGACTCTATCAATCCGGCTACAGGATCATCCTCTGAACCAGGTAAACTTCCTGTCATTAAGCGGTAGGTCCACCAGATGCATATCTTGTATCCAGTTCTTAAACTCTTCGACAGAAATTGATAAGTTGACATTACCTTTCCTTTCTTCTATATGGACAATCTCGTTAAAGTCACCCATGAAGCAACAAGGTACCTGACATAATCCAGCTGTATAGCTCAACTCTTCCCAAACAATAAGTTTTTCGTCTCTAGTATGGGCACCATAGATCAAGAAAAATGCACAATTAAAGCTGTTCTTCAAAATTACCCCTTCTACACATAACCACCTCTCCCCTTTATAACAATTATTCATTTTAAACCTCATTTCATTCCACATTAACAACAAGCCTCCTGACGCACCATGAGACTCAACAAATTCCCACCCAATACTACCTTGTCCCCAGAACCTTGATACATCAAATCTAGTTACTGCAAGCTTTTTAGTTTCAATCAGACCTAACATGCCTAGTTTATATTTTTTCTTCATATCCTTTATCATTCTCACTTTGCCATCCCCCCTCAATCCCCTCACATTTCATGAACTAAAAATCATTTTAAAATATTATTACACACCTTGCTTTTGTTCTTAGGTCTGCATCGTCTTGCTTTCGCCTTTTGTTTTGCCAATCTTCTTTTCTGAGCATTTTCTTCATTTTGAGCTTGGAGGGTGGCCATGATATCGTCTTCTTTGTTGTACAGCATGGCTCCAGACTCCACAGCTATTTTCCATGTCCTCCTATTTTCCAACATCTGTTCGTCCAGCGTTGAACTCTGGTTGTCACCAGTATCTTCATATTCATCTCCGTCACCCTTCCTAGTAGTAATCTCAGCTCCATCTCCACTCGGCATCAACCTCCCCGGCCCAATCTTCGAACCATTATAGACATTTACAGCATCGTTAACCGCATCTATCCTGTTAGCCGAGCTTGTGCCTTCAGTTTTCCCAGTGGTTTTGTTCTCCTCGTCTGAATTATTGCCCCCGTCGATGTCCCCAAGGTTGCCATCGTCACTAACATCCCCATTTTCGCCATGTATGCCTACCATATCCCCAGCAACTCCTAAGCCAGCAACTGACCGAAGGCCTGGGATTACACTCCTGTTCATCCCCGGAACCCTACCATCGTCCAATTCCTCCGGATTCGCCATCAACTTCTCACACCCAACCACCTCAGCGCAGCCGCCTCTGCCGTTGATAGTCGGCTCACCCTCATCCCCGTTAGCCATCCCAATCACACACCATCCCTCAAGTCCCTGGCTTGCATGGGATTCACATAAGCCTCCAGCCCCTCGTTTTCGTGGGATCAGGGGGGAAGCAGCACCACGATCTCCCTGCATCGCTCCTGTGGTAGTTTCGTGATGAATAATAGGGGTGCAGACCCATGGCGAGCTCTGCTTCCTTCGACCCGCCTCATCCTGACCCGGTCCAGCCTTGTCAACCGCTGCTTCCGCGTTCTTTCTTGCTGCCCCTACGAGGAGTGCTGGCGCAACAGCATTTGGTGGCCCAAACCGGTTTCTCTTCTCATTGGGCAAAGTATCCTTTGTGTTTTTTTTTTTTGTTTTTATACTCCTTCTAGCACCCCTTAGCAGCCCACGATCCAAATCCTCCACCTCCTAAGAAATGGTTCTATCAGAATCCTCATTACTCCCCATATCAGCGTTCCCCACCAAATCCGCATGCCCTCCAATACCTTCAATGCTTGATTTGAATGTTACATGATTGTGTTGATTGTCAATTAAAGTCACATTGATCCACTCATTCAAAATACGTTTAGAAATTACCCTTCTATCCTCCACTACGTCATCCTCCCTTGCCACCGCCATCAGCAGTTCTTTTGGTGTTTTTCATGCAAATTTTCTAAAATTGCGTCTTTAATTTTCAAAATTTTTAAGTTTGGTGTCCTTTTCATGCTCTTGTTTTCTTTGAATCCTTTGAGTTTTGTTCTTGGTGTTCTTCGTGATCTTCAAAGTGTTCTTGTTTTTCTTCTTGTTTTGATCTTTAAATTTTTAAGTTTGGTGTCTTTTGGTGTTTTTCTCTTTGAATTTTTGAAATTTTAGAGTCTTAGATCTAAAAATTTTAAGTTTGGTGTCTTTTGGTTGTTTTTCTCTTTCTTCATTAATTCAAAGAAATAAAAAAATATCTTTTCTATCTTTATTTCAAAATTATTTTCGAAAATATTAACAAAAATTTCAATTTTTAATTTCAAAATTATTATCTTATCTTAATTTTAAAAATCCAATTTCAAATCTTATCTTTTCATATCTTATCATATCTTTCTTTCAATTTGATTCTTTAATTTCTTATCTTATCTTTCTTTTAAATTTTAAAATTCAAATCTTTATCTTATCTTTTGTTATCTTTCATTAAAATACAATTTCAACATTTAAAATATAAATTTCAAATTTCAAAATTTAAAATCAAATCTTTTTCAAAAATCAAATTTCAAATCTTATCTTCTTCCACTTCTTTTCAAATCTTTTCTTTTAAAATTTGATTCTTTCTTATCTTATCTTTCTTTTACAATTAAATTTCAAATCTTTTTAAATTAGAAACTAACTTTTTGATTTTGATTTCAAATCTTTTTTATTTAAACTTATCTTTTCTCAACTTCCTTATCTTATCTTTCTTAGCTTACGTAACTTATCTTCTTTTCAATTCAAAACCTTTTCTATCTTATCTTCTTTTAAATTTTAATTTCAAAATATTTTTCAAATCTTTTCAATTCTTATCTTATCTTGTTGACATTTTCAAATATTTTCAAAATCAAATCTTCTATCTAATCTTGTTTTTAAATCTTTCTTAATTAGTTAGTTGTTTTCTCTTTCTTCTCTTTCAAAACTTCCTAACTAACTCCTCTCTCTTCTATTTTCGAAAATATCTTCTTTATTTCTCCCACTTCTTTTTCGAAAATCATCAATAAATTTTCAAATCTTTTTGGTTCATTAACCTTTATTTTATTAATAAATAAAATAAAAACAAATATATTTCAATTCTAGTTTCTAATTTTGCTTCTAATTTTCGAATTCTTTCTCTCTTCTATTCGAATTCTTCTTCTCTACCCTCATTCTTCTTTCTTCTTCATATCTACAGGGAGTTCTCTATACTCTGACATAGAGACTCCTATTTTTTTGTCTCTTATTTATGTATGTAGAGACACTGGAGTCACTATGGATCCAAAGAGAAATATACGAATTGGGAGACCTCTGGGCTCCTATACATTTGACACCCTATTGACTTAGATGACTTTAAGGTCAACCTAGACCAGGTCCTGCTATTATGGCAAAAATTTCAGTTTAATGGACACTCACAGAAAGACCCTAGTAAGTTCATCTCTGACTTCCTACAGTTTTGTGAAACTATAGAGGCTAATGGAGTGAACCCTGAATTCCCCAAGCTAAAACTCTTCCCATTTGCTCTGAGTGATCAAGTAAATGAATGGTGGCATATGGAACTTAGAGGAATTGTGAACACCTGGGATAAGGTTGTTAACAAATTCCTGAACAGGTTCTCTCCCTCATAGAGATTAACTAAGCTGGTGACAAATGTTCATACCTTCAGGCAGAAAGAGAGCGAGTCTCTCCATGATGCTTGGGAGAGGTACAAGCTAATATTCAGGAATTGCCCTCCCTATATGTTCTCAGGATGGGACAAGACAATGATCTTCTATGAAGTAATCTCTGAGATAGTTAGGAAGACAGTAGATCACTTTGCAAACGGTCCTCTGTACTTTATAGAGACACATGAAGAGGCAAATGAGCTCATTAAGATAGCTGCCAGTAACCAGCACTTATACTCCTATGAGAAAACTCCAGCTAGGACAGAAGTTCTAGACATGGAGACAGTAAAAGAAGGTGGGACAGTAGTCTTTACCAAGGAGGCCGAACCTAAGGAGCATGCTACTGAGGGACTTAAGGCAATCACAGACCAGAAGGATCCTGAGACTGCCCCTGAGTATGCCCCTACAGAAGAGAATGAACGTCAAGTTGATTCTTCTGTAGGCGTGCAAGAGGAGCCTGTGATTACCATAGAGCACGCCCTTGCAGAGGTGAAAAAACCTCAAGAGCTATCTTTCTTTGCCGTGCAGAAAGAACCGGCAGATGAGCAGTTGGCTCATTTCCCAGCAGCCCTTAAGGAGCTGCAAGTCAATATCTTTGTTACAAAGGTATTGAAAAAAAAGACCCCATATACGGCTAACGTATTCCAAACCGTCGGCTTAGAATTTTTCACAAATTGAGTTCCGTTACAAGTATAGTCCAAGCCAACGGATAATTCTCACAGTCAAAGTTTCAATTCAAAATAATGTCACAATTTAAAACCAATTCAATTCCAGGAGTTTTAATTTCTGGGTCGTCTCCCAAGGACACTTGAGATCAATGAGTGTGCAATCTTGGTTGTGAGGATCATGGGGTTTTCAATAAAGGGATAAACATATAAAGTAATAAAAGAACATGGAAAATTGTAATAAATAAACTAATAAAGGAATTAATGAAGCCACTGTGAAATATAGACAAGTAAAGTGTAAAAAGGAATTAATGTAAACGTGTATGAAGAAATTGAAGCATAAAAGATATCTTGGCTTAGAGTGAGCTAAGGGTCTTTTCTTTGTTGGAACCACAACTATGACAACTAGAATGGATCAATCTCACTTGATTAACCCTCACATTGAAGAGTAAGTTAAATGAGCATAAGTGTTCTTAACCCACAAATCCTAAATTGCTTGCTAATTGCCTTAGTAACAACATAGCATTAGTGGGAACAAGAACAATTAACAATCCAAAATTAACACTAAATGTTGGACATTCCAACTCTAGGAACCCAATTGCTCACTTTCCCCAAGCCAGGAGATAGAAAACTAGCCCAAAATTATACTTGACATTTTGTCAAACACTTGGTGGGCAAGAACTCTAAACATGGGAAAAATGAGAAAAATCTTGAAACCAAAAGCAACAAATGATCTCAATCAATAATAAAGACTCAAGAAAGCATGTAACAATCATCAATAATCAAATTCATCAACAAGAAATAGAAATTGCAAGAGAGAAGTAAAATTGAACTATAACTTGAATTATAAGAAAGAGTAAGAACAATGTAACTATAAAGAGTAGTAACAAAGAGATACTTACAATGGAAATTAGAAAAATCCAAGATAAAATGGAAATGGCACTTGAATGTAAAAACCCTAGTATAAACCTTAGTAGAGATGGTGAAAAACATAAAGAAAAACTATACTAAAGCTATCTACCACTACTCCTAAGCTACACTAATGTTATGCTATGGTATGGTCTTCATTTTTCTAGACTTATCAGCTAAATGGCTTCAGAAATGGGCCTCCAAACCACCAAAATCGTGAGTCATGTGAGATTTTAATGAAGGCATGTGCATCCACCTGTGCGGACATACAGAAGTGTGCGTCCGCACTCTGTCGAAAATCTCTACCCGTGCGTACGCACAGGAAGTTGTGCGCACGCACACTAGGTGATGCTTGAATGAATGCGCGACGCGCACGGTGCAGCTCACGCATGCGCGTGGCTCTGATCAGATGGTTGTGCGTACGCACACTAGGCTGAGCTCTTCTCCTTTGATTCTTCATGCTTCCTCCACTTTGAATGCTCTTCTTCCATTTTCTCCAAGCCATTCCTGCCTTATACCTCTAAAATCACTCACAAATAACATCAAGACATCGAATGGAAGGTAAATGGAATAAAATTAATCAAATTAGGCACAAAAGAGCATGTTTTCATAATCAAGCACAAAATAGGAGGAAAGTTCAAATGCATACTATTTAGTGGAATAAGTACAAGTTTATATGATGAAATCCATTAATTTCAACCAAAAATCATCATCAAATATGGATTTATCAATTCCTCCACACTTAAACACTAGCATGTTCTCATGCTAAACTCACTCAAAGGAGATAGATGAAAGAAAAACGATTTATTCTAGGTACTACCTAAATGTATGCAACTATCCTAAAGATTACTACCAATATATACTACGCAAAGAGTTAGTAAAACAAATCATGAAATTCCAATCCATCACAATAAGGCTTTGGGGCAAATGCAAAGAGTTTATGCACTAAAATCATTATCCAAAGAATTGAATTGAACTTTTCAAAACTAATCAACAAACAACTTGCAAGAAGATACAACATGAGATGCAAGAACATAGAATTGAGCGATCAAACCCCTCACCAGATGTGTATTCACTCAATTCGCTCAGTGTTTAGGGCTTAATCACTCAATTCTTCTTTTATCATGCTTTTCAAAGATTTGCACTTTATCTAACAATCAACTAGTATTTGATGCATGAACGACAAATATCATGAGGTCTTTGGAGGGTTGTAATGGGGCCAGATTTAGGTAGGATAAATATGGTTAAGAGGACTTAAAGAATTAGTTCTTTGATTAGCTTAAGTGTCCACCTAATCTTATATCACCTATATACTCATAACAATGCGACCTAGCTACCCAATTTTCCTCATATCTCACCTTACTCATGCATTTTCTTTTCAAAACATGAACATATGCATCCTTTATTTCAACTTTTTATTTCACTTTCTATTATGCACAGTTTTTTTTTAAATTATTTCTTGCCTTTGTTAGCACAAGAGATGCATATGACCTAAAACAATGAACACATTAGCATTTTTCAATTGCCAATTTTTCACAATGAGTTCCATGCCTTTATCACCAATGCTTTCCAACAATTCCCCCCACACTTAGAATATACACACTAATCCACCCAAGCTAATCAAAGAGTAATTCAAGGACATCAATGGTTTTTCGCTTAAGGGGAAATAATGTGCTAAAATCATAACAAAAGGGAATTACAAGATCAACAGGGGTTCACAATGGTTAGTACATGGGTTGGCCATATAGGTTGGAGAGTTTAACATCAAAAATGGCTTCAATCATGCTAAATGCATCCAAACAACAAATATAGGATATAAAGAATCATACAAATCAATTATCACAATCAAAAAGGAGTAAAATCACACCAGAACAAACATTATGGTTGAGAAATGCAACCATCTATCAAGGCTCAAATCTTACAAGGTAAGTTGTTCTAGCTCTTTTCTATGTTTCACAAATAGAAAACTTCAAGCAAGTTGGAAAACACAATTTTTTTTTCAATTCAACCGATGGTATGCCCTAAGAAAGATTTCATGGCAATTCCTTGGTGTTTCACCAAACTTATTCATTCTATCATGCAACATGCAAACATTAACTACCATATAACTATGAACACTAAAGGGATATATACAAACAAACCAACTAAGATGCAATAAAAATAAAGCTACTAAAATTCAGTAAAAAAGAACTAAAAGAGTATTGCAAAGAATTTTGAGAAAAGAAATTTTTTTAGTCCCACGAAGTCGATCCTCCCCCACACTTAGTTCTTGCACGGTCCTCCATGCCTGCTTAGGATCCGGGATAATGAGAACTTCAAGGCCACTTCAGCTGGTGGTATCAGGAATGGGTTGGTCACTTTTATCATGCTCCTCTCCAACTAGCTCGGATGAAGCCTCAGGAGTTGGGCCGAGAGCTCTTCCTTCTAGCTTTGCTGCTATCCACTCGAAACGCTTCTGCTCTAATTACTCCATGTGGTGGATATCGTGCAAGATGTCTCGGAATAAATCCGAAAGAGATCGGAGAGCCGGTAAAGGAGTCGATGAGGTTGGTAGACTTGACGGTGGTGCTACGGGTGCCTTCCTCTTCGAGGGTGTCTTCTCTAATGATCCATCCAATTCTCCCCTCGGAATGAACTTGTTGCCTCTTAGAAATTCGAACATGATATCCATTGGTAGCCTCTCTACCCTTGTTGCGTTTGCTAAGCGCATCACCATCGACGAAAATGGAATGTTGATATTTTTCTTCTCAACCAATTTCCAAATCGATTTGCGCAACAAAGGTACAATGGCTATATGCTTCCCTTCCATAATAGCCCAAAGTAGCAAAGCAGTTCTAAATTTGACATGGGTAGTGTGGGCTCGAGATGATGTAGTCCACCACAATCTGATGCCATATACGAGCTTCGTCATTCAAATCAGAGTATGCAATACTAGTGGGAACAGAATTTCTCCCTTTGCTATACTTCCAAGATGCACCAGGACGGCCTGTTCTCTCAAGAATGGGAGTCAGAGATATTTTTCCTTTGAATACATCCACTTTTATCTTGAAATAATCATCCTTGTCAAGCGGAATGTGGGGGATGCTCAGAATAGCTTCTATAGCTTGATTTGACGTATCCAACATCCTTCCCCGGAGGAATACTGACTTCGGTTCCCAATCTTGGCAGTTCGCATAGAATTCCCGCACCATAGTTTCATTGACTTCAATGGGTTCTCGCTCAAGAAATTCCCACTGAAGCGAGGCATTCCTTTGATGAATAGTCGCCTTGTACTGGCTTGGAACCTTCAACGGCCACTCCCAATGGATTGTGCGCTTCTCAATAGCCTCATATTGAGAGTTAGCTCTTTGGTTAACCAAGGTATTCGGTTTATCACCTTGGTGATTCCACCAAATATCAGGAGAGCAAGCGGTAGTTTGCTCAACCGGCAAAGTAACCGGTGCCTTCCCCTTCTTTCACATAATGAAAATAAAATAAAATATTTTCGAGATCATAGGGCAACAATAAAATAAAATTACTGAGAAAGCACTAACAAGATTAAAAGAAGCTCTGAAAATAGTGTGATTTACAAAAAAAACACAGTGTGTATATTCCAATGATGCGCGCGGTTGGAACACACACACCGGCCGGATACCACGGCAACCACACTATTTATCGGTCAAAACTCACTGCTTCTCAAATAAGTGCTTAAGTTGCAAGGCTAAAGCATGGACATTAAAGCAACTTTAAGCTCGCACCAATTGATTCATTAACACACTTTGAATTTAATGATCATTGAGGTTGTTGGCAAGAAATTTCATTAGCAAAAGAGTGTACAACAACAATAACCATTCACTCAAAGTGAAGTGTCAATTGCTCATCCTCAAGAAGTGGTAACCACATGTGCCATGTTCTAGGTTAAGGCCAAAAGATGTTTGATCAAGACATCATCTAAAGTTGAACATTTGTAAAGTGATTACCGAATCAAAATTCCGAGATGAACAATGACAATTGAGTTTAACACAACACAATACATTTGTAACCAAAATTGCACATCAACAAACAAGGAAATGCATTGGTGAATTCACTTAACTACTATTAAAAGTCATAATTGAAGTTGCACAATTCATACAATATGCCTAACAAGAGATAAATTGAACACATATGATGGCCATGTCATATGAATCAAACAAAATATTCATAGAGGCATTTAATCAAACATGTGGTATGCAATGTGCAAGCTTATAACAATTAATGCTCAAATTCAATCATAAACAACCCATGATTAAATATCAACACTTACAATACAAAGATACTAAGAATAGCACTAAATTTAATCTAAGAAACATGAAAAGAAAATCAAAACAATTGCGAAAATTAACAAAAAAGGAAAAATAAGAACCTGAAAATTGAAGGTTGAAACAAACAAGAATGGGGAAGAAAACAATGGCACTCTTTATAGCCATTGCGACTTGCGGCGGTTGGGTTCGCCGGAAAAATGTCGGAGGAGAACAAGCTCACCGGTGGTGAAGAGAGAAAAGAGAAAGGAAAGAAAGAAAGAAAAGAAAAGAGAAGAGAAAAAAGAGAGAGCTTATGAGAGAGAGAGGTAGTGCAAACCGTTGGCTTAGAATTTTCCACATATTGAGTTCCATTGCAAGTATAGTCCAAGCCAACGGATAATGCTCACAGTTAAAGTTTGAATTCAAAACAATGTCACAATTTAAAACCAATTCAATTCTGGGAGTTTCAATTCCCGGGTCGTCTCCCAAGGACACTTGAGACCAATGAGTGTGCAATCTTGGTTGTGAGGATCATGGGGTTTTCAATAAATGGATAAACATATAAAGTAATAAAAGAACATGCAAAATTGTAATAAATAAACTAATAAAGGAATTAATGAAGCAACTTTGAAATATAGACAAGTAAAGTGTAAAAAGGAATTAATGTAACTGTGTATGAAGAAATTGAAGCATAAAAGATATCTTGGCTTGGAGTGAGCTAAGGGTCCTTACCTTGTTAGAACCACAACTATGACTACTAAAATGGATCAATCTCACTTGATTAACCCTCACATTGGAGAGTAAGTTAAATGAGCATAAGTGTTCTTAACCCACAAATCCTAAATTGCTTGCTAATTGCCTTAGCAACAACATAGCGTTAGTGGGAACAAGAACAATTAACAATCCAAAATTGACACTAAATGTTGGACATTCCAACTCTAGGAATCCAATTTCTCACTTTCCCGAAACCAAGAGATAGAAGACTAGCCCAAAATCATACTTGACATTTTGTCAAACACTTGGTGGACAAGAACTCTAAAGATGGGAAAAATGAGAAAAAGCTTGAAACCAAAAGGAACAAATGATCTCAATCAACAATAAAGACTCAAGAAAGCATGTAACAATCATTAATAATCAAATTCATCAACAAGAAATAGAAATTGCAAGAGAGAAGTAAAATTGAACTATAACTTGAATTATAAGAAAGAGTAAGAATAATGTAAATATAAAGAGTAGTAACAAAGAGATACTTACAATGGAAATTAGCAAAATCTAAGATCAAAATGGAAATGGCACTTGAATGTAAAAACCCTAGTATAAACCCTAATAGAGATGATGAAAAACTTAAAGGAAAACTATACTAAAGCTATCTACCACTACTCCTACGCTACACTAATGTTATGCTATGGTATGGTCTTCATTTTTCCCTCCTTATGAGCTAAATGGCTTCAGAAATGGGCCTCCAAACCACCAAAATTGTGAGTCACGTGAGATTTTAATGAAGGCATGTGCATCCACCTGTGCGCATGCACAGAAGTGTGCATCCGCACACTCTACCGAAAATCTCTACCCATTCGTATGCATAGGAAGTTGTGCGTACGCACACTAGGCGATGCTTGAATGAACGCACGACGCGCACGGTGCGGCTCACGTGCACGCGTGGCTCTGATCTGATGGCTGTGCGTATGCACGCAGGCCTGTGCGTACGCACACTAGGCTTAGCTCTTCTCCATTGATTATTTATGCTTCCTCCACTTTGAATGCTCTTCTTGCATTTTCTCCAAGTCATTCTTGCCTTATACCTCTGAAATTACGCACAAATAACATCAAGGTATCGAATGGAAGGTAAATGGAATAAAATTTCCTACTGTCTTCATCCAA
Organism: Arachis ipaensis; assembly: GCF_059453495.1. NCBI lineage: Eukaryota > Viridiplantae > Streptophyta > Magnoliopsida > Fabales > Fabaceae > Arachis > Arachis ipaensis. The sequence goes on from NC_142444.1 coordinate 61,014,509, forward strand.
TCATTCATACTCCTTTCCATGGCAAGCTGTATGTTGGGCATCATCGTTTCCAATGGCTACATCCCGTCCTCTCAGTGAAAATGGTCTAAATGCGCTTTCACTGCATGGCTAATCATCTGTCGGTTCTCGATCATGTTGGAATAGGATCCAGTGATCTTTTTGCGTTTGTCACTACGCCCAACACTCGCAAGTTTGAAGCTCGTCACAACCATCCCTTCCCAGATCCTAATTGGAATACCACAGACAAGGTTTAGACTTTCTGGATCTCAAGAATGGCTGCCAATAATTCTAGCCTATACCACAAAGACTCTGATCGTAAATCAGGAGGCTAAGAGATATGCATTCAAGCTTGCTTTCATGTAGAACGGACGTGTTTGTCAGGCACGCGTTCATAAGTGAGAATAGTGATGAGCGTCACATAATCATCACATTCATCATGTTCTTGTGTGTGAATGAATATCTTAGAGAAGAAATAGGCTTGAGTTGAATAGAAAAACAATAGTACTTTGCATTAATTCATGAGGAACAGCAGAGCTCCACACCTTAATCTATGGTGTGTAGAAACTCTACCGTTGAAAATACATGAGAACAAGGTCTAGGCATGGCCAAATGGACAGCCTCCCCAAATGGCATATGAATTCAAAAATAGGGAAAAAGACCCCTAGTACAACAGTAAAAAGTTCTATTTATACTAAACTAGTTACTAGGGTTACAGAATTAAGTAATGATGCAGAAATCCACTTTCGGGCCCACTTGGTGTGTGCTTGGGCTGAGCATTGAGCTTTCACATGTTGAGGTCTTCCTTGGAGTTAAACGCCGGTTTGTAACTTGTTTCTGGCGTTTAACTCTGCTTTGCAACTTGTTTCTGGAGTTTAACGCCAGAATAAGGCAGAAAGCTGGCGTTAAATGCCAGTTTGCATCATCAAAACTCGGGCAAAGCATGAAGTATTATATATTTCTGGAAACCCCTAGATATCTACTTTCCAACGCAATTGAGAGCGCCCCAATTGGGTTCTTGTAGCGCCAGAAAATCTACTTTGAGTGCAGGGAGGTCAGAATCTAACAGCATCTGCAGTCCTTCTTCAGCCTCTGAATCAGATTTTTGCTCAAGTCCCTCAATTTCAGCCAGAAATTACCTGAAATCACAGAAAAACACACAAACTCATAGTAAAGTCCAAAAATGTGAATTTTGTTAAAAACTAATAAAAATATAGTAAAAACAAACTAAATTATACTAAAATCTATGTAAAAACAATGCCAAAAAGCATATAAATTATCCGCTCATCACTCATCCCCAACGAATTCTTATACGCTGTTTTATAAGCACACAAGGCGTCATGATGAGCGGATATTTTATATGCTTTTTGACATCATTTTCATATAGTTTTTAGTATGTTTTGTTTAAGTTTTATTAAGTTTTCATAGGTTCTAGTGCAAAATTCACATTTTTGGATTCTACTTTGAGTTTGTGTATTTTTATGCAATTTCAGGTATTTTCTAGCGAAAATTGAGGAGCTGGAACAAAAGTCTGATTCAGAGACAGAGAAAGCACTGCAGATGCTGTTCGGATCTGACCTCCTTGCATTTGAAAGAGCTTTTCTGGAGCTACAGAAGTCCAAATGGAGCGTTCTTAACGGCTATGGAAGGCTAACATCTAGGGCTTTCCAGAAATGTATAATAGTTCATACTTTACTTCAGAATTGAAGACCCAAAATTGGCGTTCAACACCAGTCTCCTGCCCTATTCTGGCGTCCTGCGCCCAAAGGAGAAGAGGCCAGCGTCCAACGCCCGTAAAGGACCCCCTAGCCAGCGTTCAACACCCTAGAGGCCTCCTAGCATGTGGATCTCAATCAAGCTCAGCCCAAACACTCACCAAGTGGACTCCAGAAGTGGATTTTAGCACTAAAAGATTGTTTTACCCCTTTTATGTAATCCTTAGTCATTAGTTTAGTATTTAAGAGAGAAGATCATATAGCTAGAGATCTCTTCCAGCATGTTTCGAATTTTATATTGTATTTTCTATTAGTATGAGTTTTTAAACCTCCTAGGTTGAGGGAAGGAGCTCTGCTGAGTTTTATGGATTAATAAAAGTATTATAGTTCTATTTCAATCCGTGTTTGATACTCTATTCTAAGATGTATCTTTGTTCTTCATCATTATGAATGCGTTGAACTGGAACAAGGTTATCTCATTCAACATGGGTTCAGAGTGAGTCTTTCATTGAACAATGATGAGCCACTAGCTTGATTATACATCTCTTAGACGGCTAATCCATGATTTCTTTGGGGACTTCTCGAAACATTAGTTCAGCCGAGGTATGGAAAGATTAGAGTCTTTGTAGTAGAGGCTAGAATCCAAAGGAGTAGCATTCTCTAATCCGGAAGATTTGACCTTGTCTGTGGCATTTTGAGTAGGATCATTAAGGAGAATGGACTACAGGAGCTTCACCCTCAATCAGAAAGGATCCACACTAACCCTGGGGTTCAGATCTGGAGGAGCATTGGCGACCTCTCAACCAGCGTCGATCACATACAGCCTGCCATAGAAGAAATCATTCATAGTAGAAAGTGACAGTAAAACCAAAGTTATCCAGAAGAACAAAGCATCTCCAAGCCTTAACAATCTTCTTATCATTGCAAGCATATCAACCTAGTTAAATTCTCTTTATTTTCTTTTATGCGTTTAAAACAACAAACCTACCTCTTCTATTCGCCTAACTAAGATCTACAAGATAACCATAGCTTGCTTCAAATCACATTCCTCGTGGGATCGACCTTGACTCGCTCAGGTATTACTTGGACGACCCAGTGCACTTGCTGGTTCAATAGTGCGAAGTGTGGGAGTTCGTGCCACAAGTTTTTGGTGACGTTGCTGGGGATTGTTCGAGTTTGGACAACTGACGGATTATCTTGTTGCTTAGATTAGGTATTGTCTTTAATTTTTGAGTCTTTATTTTCTTCTTCTTTTTTCGAAAAAATAAAAAAAATTTCAAAAACCTTTTTCTGTTTTTGGCTCTGTATTTCCTTTTGAGTTTCTTATCTTGAGTCTTTTTTTGAAAAATTTTCAAAAATAGTGTCTTTTGTTTGAGTCTTGTGTCAATCCTTAAGTTTGGTGTCTCTTTATGATTTTCCTTTTCAAAATTTTGAAAATTATATGCTTTGATTTCAAAAATTTTTAAGTTTGGTGCCCTTTGGTCACTTTGGTTTTCATCTCTTTTAACCTGGTCTTGGTTTTCTTTCTTGATATTCGAACTGTTCTTGGTAAATTTTTTTTTTGAAACAAGAAGAGCTCAACACAAACGTGGAGCATTTGAAACATAAACAGCAGAAAACCAAACAAAAACAACAATAAAAAACACTTATTGTTACCACCTAGATCGCTCCACAAATACATATCCCATGTCATCTCTGGCATTGCCATCAACAACAAAAGGGATCCTGGTACCTTCACTCTTTGTAATTTTGCATAGTCATGTTGAAACGTCGTCAGCACTTTTTCCTGTATTCTGAAATAATCTCCGATTCCTTTCCAACCAGACGTTCCAAATAATCGCGAAGAAGCTTATGAACCACTTCTTACATTCCTCCTTCCTAGTTGTGACACCTGTCCAGCTTACAAAGTGCTCCTTTAAAGTACCCGGAGTAGTCCATTTTTTGCCAAAATCAGAAAACCAAGCGCACCACACCTGACATGTAAAATCACAACCAAGAAACAAGTGGTAGACGTTTTCAACCTCCTTATTACATAGAAGACACACAGTATCACCCTGGTTGACAATTCCAAATCTACACAGCCTCTTTTTAGTGTTCACTCTGCCTATTAAAGCAAACCACATAAATAGCTCAACTCTTTCGGAGGGACTAAGCCTTTCCAGATAGTCTTGGTGAAACTATAGCTTGTTACTTCCTCCGGAATCGTCTCTGCCTGTAGTACCCGCACAAAGGAGTTAGTAGAAAACACACCTTGCCTGTCAAACTTCCAGACAACTCTTTCCTCTCTGTCAGGAGCTAGTTTTACCGGCCTCAAGGTTTCATGCAGTTGATTCACAAGTTCCAACTCCCATTGGAATAGCTCGCGCCTCCATTAGAAGTTCCAAATCCACTCAAGCCCATCCCAAAACCCACAAACCCCTATGACAAAGCCTTTTTGGGTTGAAACTAAGAACAGCCTAAGAAACCTATCCTTCAGGGAACCACAACTCAACCAGACATCTTCCCAGAAGTGAGTTCTCCTTCCGTCACCTATCTCCATTGACAAGCCACTTATCATCTTTTCTCGTATAGGTTGCTCCTTTATCTGTAGGTGGCAAATATCTTTCCAAGGCCCCCCTCTAGTAGGTAAATCCTGGATGGATAAGAGTTGGTTAGGGGAGAGATTATTACATGAATAGACCACTTTCTTCCACAATGGACACTCCTCCTTAGAGAATCTCCACCACCACTTAAATAACAGAGCTGTGTTGCGAAGCATCGCATCACCAACTCCTAGTCCACCTAAACTTTTTGGAGCTTAGACCACTTCCCATTTAACCAAGGCCATGCCATACCTCCCGTCCTCCTTTCCCCACAAGAATCTTCTCTACAATGAAATAAGTTTCTCCGCAACCGCTTTTGGCATCTTGTATAAGCTTAAATAATATACCGGTAAGCTATTTAAGACAGCTTTAATGAGAACTAATTTTCCCGCTTTATTAAGGACCTTGGATTTCCATAAACTGAGCTTGTCCTCTACTTTATCAATTATTGGCTTCCAAGTCTTCACCAACCTCGGATTTGCACCTAAAGGAATCCCCAAGTATTTAACCGGAAGAGCAGCTTCCTTACACCCCAACAAGCTACACATGCTCTGAATCCACTGTTGATCACAATTTATAGGTATTAAACTCGATTTCTCAAAATTGATGCTTAAGTCCGACATCAATTCGAAGAATCATAGAAGCCTTTTATAATTCTTAATGGACTCCTCCTCTGGCGGACAGAACAACACAGTATCATCAGTGAACTAGAGATGTGACAATTCTATATTGTCTCTTCCCATGAACAGAGGGGATATCTGACCATTTCTAACTGCCTCCCCAATCATCCTATGTAGAACGTCAACAACAAGTACAAATAGGAACGGAGAAAGAGGATCACCTTGTCTCAGACCTCTATCCATCTTGAACGGTTTAGTTGGCAAACCATTTACCAATACTGACATAGTGGCTGTGCTGATACACTCCATAACCCACTCTCTCCACCTAAGGCCAAATCCCATCTTTTGTAGGACAATGGCCACAAATCTCCACCTGACCCTATCATATGCCTTTTGAAATCCAGTTTGATTATCACCGCTTCATTCTTCCTTGATTTGAGCTTAGACCAGAAATAACCCCCAGTGATTTCTGATACGTCCAGCACGTCGTTCTATCACGCGTACGCGTCGTCCACGCGTACGCGTGGATTGAACTTTTGCTAGGTCACGCATACGCATGATCTACACGTGCGCGTTGTCTAACAGCATGGCAACTATGACAAAATATATATCATTTCGAAGCCCCAGATGTTAGCTTCCCAACACAACTGAAACCGTCTCATTTGGACTTCTGTAGCTCACGTTATGATCGATTGAGTGCGAAGAGGTCAGGGTTGACAGCATAACAATTCCTTCAGTTTTCTTGTATTCCTTCCACTTTTGCATGCTTCTTTTCCATCCTCTAAGCCATTTCTGCCCTATAAACCTTGAAAACACTTAACACACATATCAAGGCATCGAATGGTAATAAGAGAGGATTAAACATAGCAAAATTAAGGCCAAAGAAGCATGTTTTCAATCATAGCACAAAATCAGGAAGGAAAATGTAAAACATACGATTTCTATGAATAAGTGTGAGAATAGTGGATAAAATCCACTCAATGAAGTACAAAATGTACCACGAAATAGTGGTGCATCAAATCTCCCCACACTTAAACATTAGCATGTCCTCATGCTAAGCTCAAGTGAAGTTATAAGAGTGAAGAGGAATGGTAGAAAGTATGAGATGCAATCTATAAATGCAACTATATGCTAAGATGTTTCTGCCGACTTGGTTAAAAGTAAATAAGCTCTTCAAGACAAACATAAATCAGATTTCACTAATTCAAATTATACAATAAAAGACAAGTAAACTTGTAAGAAGATAGCTCATGAAAGCAAGGAACATAGAATCGAGCATTGAACCCTCACAGGAAGTGTATATGCACTATAATCTCTCAAGTGTCTAGGGTTGATCACTCTACTCTTCTCTAGTCATGCTTTCTAAACTTTGTTCTTCATCTAACCAATCAACAAATATTTAATGTACCAATGCAAACATCATGAGGTCTTTTCAGGGTTGTAATGGGGCTAAGGTAAAGGTGAGGATATATGTATGGCCAAGTGAGCTATAATATGAATCTTTGACTAACCTAAGCTCTTACCTAACACACACACACTCTATGTAATTCTAAAATCATGCTTAGCTACCCAGAATTCCCACTTTTGTATAATTCACATACTCATGTACCAAATTTTCTTTTAATTCACCACATATGCAATGATCTTTTATTAAACTTAGCATTAGGGGTAATTTTATCCCCTATTTATATATATATATATATATATATATATATATATATATATATATATATATATATATATATATATATATATATATATATATATATATATATATATATATATTCTCTTTTTCTTTTTCTTTTTCTCTTTTTTTTTTTAAATATAAAAGTAAACATAACATATCAATGCACATGGATTTTTAATTTTTCTAGTCTCATATGAGTAGGTACCCAAATTCCTAATATTTTGTCAATGGAACACACACTTTCATCAACCCAAGTTCCCACAGTTTCCCACACTTAATTGACACACAATCTCTATCTTAAGCTAACCAAAGATTCAAATCAGGTAAATACTTATTTTTCCGCTTAAGGCTAGTAATGTAGTAAAATATAGAACAAACGGGGATTAAAAGGCTCAAAGTGGCAAACAAAGGTGATTGAAAGGGTAGCCTATTTGGGATAAGTGAGCTAATAACAAATGATGGCCTCAGTCATATGCAAGCATGTAAATATACTAAACAAGGGACATATAGAATGGAACAAAATATAGATTGCAGTCATAGAGAAGAAAACACACAAGAATAAAAATTCATGGTTAAATAATGTAACCATATAATTAAGCTCGAAATCTCACAGGTTGTGTGTTCTTAGCTATAAACCATGTTCCAAATAGAATCTTCAAACAAGTTTAACATAAATTTCAATTTAAATTAGTGAAATGCTATATAAAGGGTTTTGAAAAAGAACTTATCACTCCAAACAAGTAGTGGTAGAAGAACATGCACAAAATCAAACAAATATGCAACCAAACATGCAAATGCAACAATTAATTTAACAAGGAAAATTAAACATTGGTGTTGAAATAGGAAATAGCTAACCCACGGAAGTCGGTATCGATCTCCCCACACTTAAAGATTGCACCGTCCTCAGTGCATGCTGAGATGTGCAAGTGGATGGGTGGCTCCAACTGACGCTTGTAGATGGAGGTGCCTTAGCCGGATGTCTCTTGGTTCCTCTCTTTGCTGGTGTCTTGTCAGTGTCCTTCTCTTTTCCCTTCGTGGTACCCGTGCCTAAAGAAGAAGGAAAGAGGAAGACTATTAGGCAGATATAACTAAAAACTGGAGAGAGAAAATTCTAAGTGATAACGAATGCCAAAGAAAAGATAATAGCTTAAATACATGATAGCTACAGCATGTTGGTAAGACAGCAATTAAGAGCAAGAAGGCAATTTATAATAACTAGATGCAAAAGGGTAAAAGCATGCAAGTACTAGGCATGAGAAGCATAACTCAAGCATCAAGTAATAAGTGTGCCAAATTAAAGAGCATGTGTAATAATAACAATTGTGAATGATAATCCCAAATACAGGTGGAGTGCAATGTGAAAATAGGAATGAAAATAATGAATCCAAATGTATATGAGAGCCAAAATTAAATGTTAATTGTCAAATCACTTCTTATAATGCCCACAAGCTCAATAAGGAAAGTAACATCCAAACAAAACTTCAACACCAACACAAAAAAAATGCATGAAAAAGGAATGAAAAAGAAACCAAAAGGAATTAAGCTAAGATGAAATTGAGAAGGAAGAAAAAGAATTAAATGCAATAATTAAATAAAGAATGAGAGAGTAAAGGAGAGAGAAGAAAAGAAACCTGATGAGGAAGATGGAAAGAGGCAGAGGAAGGAAGTAGGAAGTAAGAAGAAAGAAAGAAGGGAGAATTGAAAAACGGGGTGCGACGCGCGCGCGGACATCACGCGTACGCGTAAAAACTGAGTTGGTCGTTTGACGCGTAAGTGTCGCCCACGCGTACGCGTGGGTGGTCTGGAAGCAAAAGGATGCACACGCGTCAGGGACGTGTACGCGTGGGTGTTGTTGTGCCTCTAGCACAGTACTAGCCCTGGACCATCACAACTCTCTATTCAACACGCTTTTACGCCGATTTTTCATGCCCACGCGTACGCGTCGCTGACGCTTACGTGTGGGTTGAACTTTTTGCAGGGGACACGTACGCATGACGTACGCGTACGCGTGGGGTGGCTTGTGTGCCACGCGTCTCTCGCGCAACTCTCTATTCATTGGCGTATACACATACGACGCGCGCGTCGTGGACGCTTGCCCGTCGACTCACCTTTTTTTTATTTTTTATTTTTTTATTTATTTTTTTTTTGTAGAATGCAGAATGCAAAATGCAGAATGCAGATGCAGATGAATATGCAGAAATTATGAATGAACACTAATAAAAATAAAATGAATTAAAATAACACTAAGAATAAAATTGAAAGATCATACTATGGTGGGTTGTCTCCCACCTAGCACTTTTAGTTAAAGTCCTTAAGTTGGACATTTGGTGAGCTCCTTGTTAGGGAGGCTTATGCTTGAACTCGTCCAGGAATATCCACCAATGTTTGTAGTGCGAATAGCCTCCGGGGTCCCAGACTAGGCGCATAAAGCCTTCAAGCAAGTTAAAGCAAGTGACGAGGCACCAAGAGTGTTGATTGATAGAATGAATTCCGGGGTACCAAACCTTGCTTTTGCACCCGTCTTTGTTTTGATCATTGGTACCGGAATCGTGATTACACTTTAATTATGTAAAATTCATTGTTCTTTCTTTCCCTGGAAATGGCGCCAAAAAACATGATGCCAAGACCATGGTTCACAACTCCGTGTAACTAACCAGCAAGTGCACTGGGTCGTCCAAGTAATACCTTACGTGAGTAAGGGTCGAATCCCACGGAGATTATTGGTATGAAGCAAGCTATGGTCACCTTGCAAATCTCAGTTAGGCAGATATAAATTGATAATGGTGTTTTCGAATAATAATTAATAGAATAGGGATAGAAATACTTATATAATTCATTGGTGAGAATTTCAGATAAGCGAATGGAGATGCTTTCGTTCCTCTGAACCTCTGCTTTCCTGCTATCTTCATCCAATCAGTCTTACTCCTTTCCATGGCTGGCTTTATGTGATACATCACCACTGTCAATGGCTACTTTCGGTCATCTCTCTGGAAAATGATCCAATGCCCTGTCACGGCACGGCTAATCGTCTGGAGGCATCACCCTTGTCAATGGTTTCATCTTATCCTCTCAGTGAAAATGGTCAACGCACCCTGTCACGGCACGGCTATTCATCTGTCGGTTCTCGATCATGCTGGAATAGGATTTACTATCGTTTTGTGTCTGTCACTAACGCCCTGCAATCGCGAGTTAGGAGCTCGTCACAGTCATTCATTCATTGAATCCTACTCGGAATACCACAGACAAGGTTTAGACTTTCCAGATTCTCTTGAATGCCGCCATCATTCTAGCTTACACCACGAAGATTCTGGTTAGGAGATCTAAGAGATACTCATTCAGTCGTAGGTAGAACAGAAGTGGTTGTCAGGCACGCGTTCATAGGGAATGATGATCATTGTCACGTTCATCACATTCAGATTGAAGTACGAATGAATATCTTGGAAGCAAAACAAGATGAATTGAATAGAAAACAGTAGTACTTTGCATTAATCTTTGAGGAACAGCAGAGCTCCACACCTTAATCTATGGAGTGTAGAAACTCTACCGTTGAAAATACATAAGTGAAAGGTCCAGGCATGGCCGAGATGGCCAGCCCCCTAAAACGTGATCAATAGTCTCCTAAGATGAACAATGGATTAAAAACTGAGACCAAAGATGGTCAAAAAGACTAGTAAAATGTCCTATTTATAATAAACTAGCTACTAGGGTTTACATGAGTAAGTAATTGATGCATAAATCCACTTCTGGGGCCCACTTGGTGTGTGCTTGGGCTGAGCTTTAGCTTTCCACGTGCAGAGGCCATTTGTGGAGTTGAACGCCAGGTTTTGATCCATTTCTGGCGTCCAACTCTGGTTTTGGATCCTTTTCTGGCGCTGGACGCCAGAATTGGGCAGAGAGCTAGAGTTGAACGCCAGTTTGTGTCGTCCATTCTTGGCCAAAGTATGGACTATTATATATTGCTGGAAAGCCCTGGATGTCTACTTTCCAACGCATTTGAAAGCGTGCCATTTCGAGTTATGTAGCTCCAGAAAATCCATTTTGAGTGCAGGGAGGTCAGAATCCAACAACATCAGCAGTCCTTCTTCAACCTCTGAATCTGATTTCTGCTCAAGTCCCTCAATTTCAGCCAGAAAATACCTGAAATCACAGAAAAATACACAAACTCATAGTAAAGTCTATAAATGTGAATTTAACATAAAAACTAATGAAAACATCCCTAAAAGTAACTAGATCCTACTAAAAACATACTAAAAATAATGCCAAAAAGCGTATAAATTATCCGCTCATCACAACACCAAACTTAAATTGTTGCTTGTCCCCAAGCAACTGAAAATCAAATAGGATAAAAAGAAGAGAATATACTATAAATTCCAAACTATCAATGAAACATAGCTCCAATCAAATGAGCGGGACTTGTAGCTTTTTGCCTCTTGAATAGTTTTGGCATCTCACTTTATCCATTGAAGTTCAGAATGATTGGCTTCTATAGGAACTCAGAGTTCAGATAGTGTTATTGATTCTCCTAGTTCAGTATAATGATTCTTGAACACAGCTTCTTTATGAGTCTTGGTCGTGGCCCTAAGCACTTTGTTTTCCAGTATTACCACCGGATACATAAATGCCACAGACACATAATTGGGTGAACCTTTTCAGATTGTGACTCAGCTTTGCTAAAGTCCCCAATTAGAGGTGTCCAGGGTTCTTAAGCACACTCTTTTTTTTTTTTTGCTTTGGACCTTGACTTTAACTGCTCAGTCTCAAGTTTTCACTTGACACCTACACGCCACAAGCACATGGTTAGGGACAGCTTGGTTTAGCCGCTTAGACCAAGATTTTATTCCTTTAGGCCCTCCTATTCACTGATGCTCAAAGCCTTGGGATCCTTTTTATTTCCCTTGCCTTTTGGTTTTAAGGGTTATTGGCTTTTTCTGCTTGCTTTTTCTTTTTCTTATTATATTTTTTTTTTTCGCCTATTTATTTTTTTTCTGCAAGCTTTGTTCTTTGCTGCTTTTTCTTGCTTCAAGAATTATTTTTATGATTTTTCAGATTATCAAATAACATGTCTCCTAGTCATCATTCTTTCAAGAGCCAACATATTTAACATTCTTAAACAACAACTTCAAAAGACATATGCACTGTTCAAGCATACATTCAGAAAACAAGAAGCATTGTTACCACATCAATATAATTAAGCTAAGTTCAAGGATAAATTCGAAACTCATGTACTTCTTGTTCTTTTGAATTAAAACATTTTTCATTTAAGAGAGGTGATGGATTCATAGGACATTCATAACTTTAAGACATAGTTACTAACTACTAATGATCATGTAATGAAGACACAAACATAGATAAGCACTTAACATAGAAAACGAAAAACAGAAGAAATAAGAGCAAGGAATGAATCCACCTTAGTGATGGTGGCGTTTCCTTCTTGAGGGGCCAATGACGTCCTTGAGCTCTTCTATGTCTCTTCTTTGTCTTTGTTGCTCCTCCCTCATTGCTTTTTGATCTTCTCTTATTTCATGAAGGATGATGGAATGCTCTTGATGTTCCACCCTTAGTTGCTTCCAATAATTGTGTGGAAGAAAATGTATCCCCTGAGGTATCTCAGGAATCTCTTGATTTGCAGTCAAATGTTCTACCACAAAGCTATAGACCCTTGATGGAAGCTTTTCTCTTCCCTTTCCTCTTTCTAGAGGTTTCTCTGGCCTTAGGTGCCATCAATGGTTATGGAAAAACAAAAAAGCTATGCTTTTACCACACCAAACTTAGAATGTTGCTCGCCCTCGAGCAAAAGAAGAAAGAATAGAAGAAGAAGAAGAAGATATGGAGGAGATGGATGGATGTGTGTATTCGGCCATATGGGTGGGATTGGGTGGGAGAGAGATGTTGAATTTTGAAGGTAGTGGGTGTATGGATGTGAGTGGTAAATGGAAAACAGAAGGGATGATCATGAATGGAAAGAGAGATGATGAGGTAGGTGGGGATCCTCAGATCCTGAGATGATCCTGTGGGTTCCACAGATCCTGAGATGATCCTGTGGGGTCCACAGATCCTGAGGTGTCAAGGCATTTACATCCCTGCACCAATTTAGGCATGTAAAATGCCCTTGCACATAACTTTGGGCGTTCAGCGCCAGGTTGGTGCCCATTTTGGGCGTTCAACGCCCATTTGTTGCCATTTCTGGCGTTGAACGCCAGAACCATGCTTGTTCTGGGCGTTCAGCGCCAGGATGCTGCCCATTTTGGGCGTTCAGCGCCAGAACCATGCTCTGTTCTGGCGTTGAACACCAGGCAGATGCTTCCTCCAGGGTGTGATTTTTCTTCTGCTGTTTTTGATTCCGTTTTCAATTTTTATATTTATTTTGTGACTCCACATGATCATGAACCTATAAAGACATATAACTAAGAAAAATATAGTTAGATAAAAATTGGGTTGCCTCCCAACAAGCACTTATTTAATGTCAATAGCTTGACAGTGGGCTCTCATGCAGCCTCACAGATGTTCAGAGCATTGTTGAGACTCTCCAACACCAAACTTAGAGTTTGGATATGGGAGTTCAACACCAAACTTAGAGTTTGGTTGTGGCCTCCCAACACCAAACTTAGAGTTTGACTGTGGGGGCTTTGTTTGACTCTGTTTTGAGAAAAGCTTTTTCTGCTTCCTCTCCAAACGCCGCACGGTCTTTGCCAGTAGTGCCATCCTCCCCGCTGGCTGTACAACTCTTTCTTCAAAAAAAGGGGGGTAACAACAAGAAAACATTCTCACTCACCGGCCTAAACGACGAGCAAACACTCGAACGTGAGAGCAAGGGATCACCCAACGAATGCACTTGTTGTCTGCGTTGGTGAATGGAAGCCCCTCTATCAAGCAAGAGATCCCATCCCTCAAACTCGGGTTCCGCAGTTTTTTTGTCTTGCAGAGAGAGATCCTTGAGTTGTAAACACAAGGTTGTCCTCATTCACTTGAAGGATTAATTCTCCTCTGTCCACATCAATCACAGCTCTTGCTGTGGCCAGGAAAGGTCTTCCTAGGATGATGGATTCATCCTCTTCCTTTCCAGTATCCAGGACTATGAAATCAGCAGGGATGTAAAGGCCTTCAACCTTTACTAACACGTCCTCTACTTGTCCATAAGCCTGTTTTCTTGAATTGTCTGCCATCTCTATTGAGATTTTAGCAGCCTGCACCCCATAGATTCCCAGTTTCTCTATTACAGAGAGGGGCATGAGGTTTATCCCTGAACCAAGGTCACATAGAGCCTTAAAGATCATGGTGCCTATAGTACAAGGTATTATGAACTTTCCAGGATCCTGTCTCTTCTGAGGCAATGTCAGTTGATCCAGATCACTTAGTTCATTGATGAACAAGGGAGGTTCATCTTCCCAAGTATCAATGCCAAATAATTTGGCATTGAGCCTCATGATTGCACCAAGGAACTTGGCAGCTTGCTCTTTAGTAACATCCTCATTCTCTTCAGAAGAGGAATAGTCATCAGAGCTCATGAAGGGCATAAGGAGGTTCAATGGAATCTCTATGGTCTCTAGATGAGCCTCAGAGTCCTTTGGTTCCTCAGAGGGAAGCTCCTTATTGGTCACTGGACGTCCCAGGAGGTCTTCCTCCTTGGGATTCATGTCCTCCTCTCCTTCTTTGGGTTCGTCCATGGTGCTTATGTCAATGGCCTTGCACTCTCCTTTTGGATTCTCTTCTATATTGCTTGGGAGAGTACTAGGAGGGATTTCAGTGATCCTTTTACTCAGCTGGCCCACTTGTACTTCTAGATTTCTAATGGAAGACCTTGTTTTATTCATGAAACTTACAGTGGCCTTAGATAGATCAGAAACTAAGTTTGCTAAGCTAGATGGATTCTGCTCAGAATTCTCTGTCTGTTGCTGAGTGGATGATGGAAAAGGCTTGCTATTCCTAATCCTGTTTCTTCCACCATTATTAAAGCCTTGTTGAGGCTTTTGATCCTTCCATGAGAGATTTGGATGATTTCTCCATGATGGGTTATAGGTGTTTCCATAAGGTTCACCTAAGTAATTCACCTCTGCTATTGCAGGGTTCTCAGGATCATAAGCTTCTTCTTCATAAGAAGCCTCTTGAGTACTGTTGGATGCAGCTTGCATTCCATTCAGACTCTGAGAAATCATATTGACTTGCTAAGTCAATATTTTGTTCTGAGCCAATATGGCATTCAGAGTATCAATCTCAAGAACTCCCTTCTTCATAGGCGTCCCATTACTCACAGGATTCCTTTTAGAAGTGTACATGAACTGGTTATTTGCAACCATCTCAATGAGTTCTTGAGCTTCTGCAGGCGTTTTCTTTAGGTGAATGGATCCACCTGCAGAAGTATCCAATGACATCTTAGATAACTCAGACAGACCATCATAGAATATATCCAGGATGGTCCATTCTGAAAGCATGTCAGAAGGACACTTTTTGGTCAGTCCTTTGTATCTCTCCCAGGCTTCATAGAGGGATTCACCTTCTTTCTGTCTGAAGGTTTGGACATCCACTCTAAGCTTGCTCAGCTTTTGAGGAGGAAAGAACTTGGCTAAGAAAGCCTTGACCAGCTTATCCCAAGAGTTCAGGCTATCCTTAGGTTGAGAGTCCAACCATATTCTAGCTTTGTCTCTTACAGTAATTGGGAAAAGCATGAGCCTGTAGACTTCAGGATCTACTCCATTAGTCTTAACAGTATCACAGATCTGCAAGAATTCAGTTAAGAACTGAAAAGGATCTTCAGATGGAATTCCATGAAACTTGCAGTTCTGCTGCATCAGAGAAACTAATTGAGGTTTCAGCTCAAAATTGTTTGCTCCAATAGCAGGAATGGAGATGCTTCTTCCATGTAAATTGGAATTAGGTGCAGTGAAGTCACCAAGCATTCTCCTTGCATTATTATTATTTTCAGCTGCCATCTTCTTTTCTTGTTTGATAATTTCTGACAGGTGCTTGCTGGTTTGTTGTAATTCAGCTTCTCTTAGTTTCCTCTTCAGAGTCCTTTCAGGTTCTGGATCTGCTTTAACAAGAATATTCTTGTCCTTGCTCCTGCTCATATGACAAAGAAGAGGGCACAGAAAAATAATAATAATAGAGATCCTCTTTTTTTTTGTGAGTGAGGGAGAGATGTTAGTAGATGAATAAACAAATAGAAGGAGATGAGAGAGAAGAGAATTTTCGAAAATTATTTTGAAAAAAGAGTTAGTGATTTTCGAAAATAGTTTTTGAAAAAGGTTAGTAATTTTCGAAAAATAAAAATATAAAATAATTAGTTAATTAAAAAGAAATTTTGAAAAAAGGGGGGAGATATTTTCGAAAATGAGAGAGAGAGTTAGTTAGGTAGTTTTGAAAAAGATAAGAAACAAACAAAAAGTTAGTTAGTTAGTTGAAACAAATTTTGAAAATCAATTTTGAAAAGATAAGAAGTTAGGAAGTTAGAAAAGATATTTTGAAATCAAATTTTTGAAAAAGATAAGATAAGAAGATATTTTTGAAAAGATATGATTGAAATTAATTTTGAAAAAGAGATTTGATTTTTAAAATCACAATTAATGACTTGATTCATAAGAAATCACAAGATATGATTCTAGAACTTAAAGTTTGAATCTTTCTTAACAAGCAAGTAACAATCTTGAAATTTTTGAATCAAAACATTAATTGTTATTGTTATTTTCGAAAATTATAATATAAAATTAAGAAAAAGATTTTTGAAAAATATTTTTGGAATTTTCGAAAATAACTAAGAAATTTGAAAAAGATTTTATTTTTGAAAAATATTTTGAAAAAGATAAGATTTTCAAATTGAAAATTTGATTTGACTCATAAGAAACAACTTGATTTTAAAAATTTTTGAAAAAGTCAATCCAAATTTTCGAATTTGATGAGAGAAAAAGGGAAAGATAATTTTTTTTTTTATTTTTTGAATTTTTATGATGAGAGAGCAAAACAAGAAAAATGATGCAATGCATGAAAGTTATGGATCAAAACAATGAATGCATGCACGAATGCTATGAATGTCAAGATGAACACCAAGAACACTATGAATGTCAAGATGAACACCAAGAACATATTTTTGAAAAATTTTTAATGCAGAGAAAACATGCAAGACACCAAACTTAGAATTCTTTAATGCTTAGACACTAAGAATTCAAGAATGCATATGAAAAACAAGAAAAGACACAAAACATGCAAATGCAAAGATCAAACAAGAAGACTTACCAAGAACAACTTGAAGATCATGAAGAACACTATGGATGTATGAAAATTTTTGAAAAATGCAAGATGCACATGCAATTGACACCAAACTTATAACATGACACATAACTCAAACAAGAAACACAAAAATTATTTTTGATTTTTATGATTTTATGATTTTTTTTTGTATTTTTTCGAAAATTATTATGAAAAAGAAAAATAAGGATTCAAAATTTTTAATATGAATTCCAGGAATCTTATGCTCTAAAGCTCCAATCAAAGGGTCAGGCATGGCTTAATAGCCAGCCAAGCTTTAGTATGTAACTCAGACATGACACGCCCAACATACTCATTCCCAAAGGAATTAGACATGGCTTTACAGCCAGCCAGGCTTCAACATGCTTCACGAAACACTAGAATTCATTCTTAAAAATTCTGAAGAAAAATATATTTTTTTGAAAACATTTTTTTTTCGAAAATAGATGAGAAATTTTTGAAAGATTTTTGAAAAATTTTTGAAAGGAAAACAAAAAGAAAATTACCTAATCTGAGCAACAGGATGAACCGTCAGTTGTCCAAACTCGAACAATCCCCGGCAACGGCGCCAAAAACTTAGTACGCGGAATCGTGATTACACTTTAATTATGTAAAATTCATTGCTCTTTCTTTCCCTGGAAATGGCGCCAAAAAACATGATGCCAAGACCATGGTTCACAACTCCGTGTAACTAACCAGCAAGTGCACTGGGTCGTCCAAGTAATACCTTACGTTAGTAAGGGTCGAATCCCACGGAGATTGTTGGTATGAAGCAAGCTATAGTCACCTTGCAAATCTCAGTTAGGCTGATATAAATTGATAATGGTGTTTTCGAATAATAATTAATAGAATAGGGATAGAAATACTTATATAATTCATTGGTGAGAATTTCAGATAAGCGAATGGAGATGCTTTCGTTCCTCTGAACCTCTGCTTTCCTGTTATCTTCATCCAATCAGTCTTACTCCTTTCCATGGCTGGCTTTATGTGATACATCACCACTGTCAATGGCTACTTTCGGTCATCTCTCGGGAAAATGATCCAATGCCCTGTCACGGCACGGCTAATCGTCTGGAGGTATCACCCTTATCAATGGCTTCATCTTATCCTCTCAGTGAAAATGGTCAACGCACCCTGTCACGGCACGGCTATTCATCTGTCGGTTCTCGATCATGTTGGAATATGATTTACTATCGTTTTGCGTCTGTCACTAACGCCCTGCAATCGCGAGTTAGGAGCTCGTCACAGTCATTCATTCATTGAATCCTACTCGGAATAACACAGACAAGGTTTAGACTTTCCGGATTCTCTTGAATGCCGCCATCACTCTAGCTTACACCACGAAGATTATGGTTAGGAGATCTAAGAGATACTCATTCAGTCGAAGGTAGAACAGAAGTGGTTGTCAGGCACGCATTCATAGGGAATGATGATGATTGTCACGTTCATCACATTCAGATTGAAGTACAAATGAATATCTTGGAAGCGAAACAAGATGAATTGAATAGAAAACAGTAGTACTTTGCATTAATCTTTGAGGAACAGCAGAGCTCCACACCTTAATCTATGGAGTGTAGAAACTCTACCGTTGAAAATACATAAGTGAAAGGTCCAGGCATGGCCGAGATGGCCAGCCCCCTAAAACGTGATCAATAGTCTCCTAAGATGAACAATGGATTAAAAACTGAGACCAAAGATGGTCAAAAAGACTAGTAAAATGTCCTATTTATAATAAACTAGCTACTAGGGTTTACATGAGTAAGTAATTGATGCATAAATCCACTTCCGGGGCCCACTTGGTGTGTGCTTGGGCTGAGCTTTAGCTTTCCACATGCAGAGGCCATTTGTGGAGTTGAACGCCAGGTTTTGATCCATTTCTGGCGTTCAACTCTGGTTTTGGATCCTTTTCTGGCGCTGGACGCCAGAATTGGGCAGAGAGCTGGTGTTGAACGCCAGTTTTCGTCATCTATTCTTGGCCAAAGTATGGACTATTATATATTGTTTGAAAGCCCTGGATGTCTACTTTCCAACGCAATTGGAAACGCGCCATTTCGAGTTCTGTAGCTCCAGAAAATCCATTTTGAGTGCAGGGAGGTCTGAATCCAACAGCATCAGCAGTCCTTCTTCAACCTCTGAATCTGATTTCTGCTCAAGTCCCTCAATTTCAGCCAAAAAATACCTGAAATCACAGAAAAACACACAAACTCATAGTAAAGTCCAGAAATGTGAATTTAACATAAAAACTAATGAAAACATCCCTAAAAGTAACTAGATCCTACTAAAAACATACTAAAAATAATGCCAAAAAGCGTATAAATTATCCGCTCATCACAACACCAAACTTAAATTGTTGCTTGTCCCCAAGCAACTGAAAATCAAATAGGATAAAAAGAAGAGAATATACTATAAATTCCAAACTATCAATGAAACA
This sequence comes from Arachis ipaensis, assembly GCF_059453495.1. Taxonomy (NCBI): domain Eukaryota; kingdom Viridiplantae; phylum Streptophyta; class Magnoliopsida; order Fabales; family Fabaceae; genus Arachis; species Arachis ipaensis. The sequence continues at coordinate 61,033,780 of NC_142444.1, forward strand.
TAGCTCCAATCAAATGAGCGGGACTTGTAGCTTTTTGCCTCTTGAATAGTTTTGGCATCTCACTTTATCCATTGAAGTTCAGAATGATTGGCTTCTATAGGAACTCAGAGTTCAGATAGTGTTATTGATTCTCCTAGTTCAGTATGATGATTCTTGAACACAGCTTCTTTATGCGTCTTGGCCGTGGCCCTAAGCACTTTGTTTTCTAGTATTACCACCGGATACATAAATGCCACAGACACATAATTGGGTGAACCTTTTCAGATTGTGACTCAGCTTTGCTAAAGTCCCCAATTAGAGGTGTCCAGGGTTCTTAAGCACACCCTTTTTTTTTTTTGCATTGGACCTTGACTTTAACCGCTCAGTCTCAAGTTTTCACTTGACACCTACACGCCACAAGCACATGGTTAGGGACAGCTTGGTTTAGCCGCTTAGACCAAGATTTTATTCCTTTAGGCCCTCCTATCCACTGATGCTCAAAGCCTTGGGATCCTTTTTATTTCCCTTGCCTTTTGGTTTTAAGGGTTATTGGCTTTTTCTGCTTGCTTTTTCTTTTTCTTATTATATTTTTTTTTCGCCTATTTTTTTTTTCTGCAAGCTTTGTTCTTTGCTGCTTTTTCTTGCTTCAAGAATCATTTTTATGATTTTTTAGATTATCAAATAACATGTCTCCTAGTCATCATTCTTTCAAGAGCCAACATATTTAACATTCTTAAACAACAACTTCAAAAGACATATGCACTGTTCAAGCATACATTCAGAAAACAAGAAGCATTGTTACCACATCAATATAATTAAGCTAAGTTCAAGGATAAATTCGAAACTCATGTACTTCTTGTTCTTTTGATTTAAAACATTTTTCATTTAAGAGAGGTGATGGATTCATAGGACATTCATAACTTTAAGACATAGTTACTAACTACTATTGATCATGTAATGAAGACACAAACATAGATAAGCACTTAACATAGAAAACGAAAAACAGAAGAAATAAGAGCAAGGAATGAATCCACCTTAGTGATGGTGGCGTTTCCTTCTTGAGGGGCCAATGACGTCCTTGAGCTCTTCTATGTCTCTTCTTTGTCTTTGTTGCTCCTCCCTCATTGCTTTTTTATCTTCTCTTATTTCATGAAGGATGATGGAATGCTCTTGATGTTCCACCCTTAGTTGCTTCCAATAATTGTGTGGAAGAAAATGTATCCCCTGAGGTATCTCAGGGATCTCTTGATTTGCAGTCAAATGTTCTACCACTGAGCTATAGACCCTTGATGGAAGCTTTTGTCTTCCCTTTCCTCTTTCTAGAGGTTTCTCTGGCCTTAGGTGCCATCAATGGTTATGGAAAAACAAAAAAGCTATGCTTTTACCACACCAAACTTAGAATGTTGCTCGCCCTCGAGCAAAAGAAGAAAGAATAGAAGAAGAAGAAGAAGAAGAAGATATGGAGGAGATGGATGGATGTGTGTATTCGGCCATATGGGTGGGATTGGGTGGGAGAGAGATGTTGAATTTTGAAGGTAGTAGGTGTATGGATGTGAGTGGTAAATGGAAAACAGAAGGGATGATCATGAATGGAAAGAGAGATGATAAGGTAGGTGGGGATCCTCAGATCCTGAGATGATCCTGTGGGTTCCACAGATCCTGAGATGATCCTGTGGGGTCCAAAGATCCTGAGGTGTCAAGGCATCTACATCCCTGCACCAATTTAGGCATGTAAAATGCCCTTGCACACAACTCTGGGCGTTCAGCGCCAGGTTGGTGCCCATTTTGGGCGTTCAACGCCCATTTGTTGCCATTTCTGGCGTTGAACGCCAGAACCATGCTTGTTTAGAGCGTTCAGCGCCAGGATGCTGCCCATTTTGGGCGTTCAGCGCCAGAACCATGCTCTGTTCTGGCGTTGAACACCAGGCAGATGCTTCCACCAGGGTGTGATTTTTCTTCTGCTGTTTTTTATTCCGTTTTCAATTTTTATATTTATTTTGTGACTCCACATGATCATGAACCTATAAAGATATATAACTAAGAAAAATATAGTTAGATAAAAATTGGGTTGCCTCCCAACAAGCACTTCTTTAATGTCAATAGCTTGACAGTGGGCTCTCATGGAGCCTCACAGATGTTCAGAGCATTGTTGAGACTCTCCAACACCAAACTTAGAGTTTGGATATGGGAGTTCAACACCAAACTTAGAGTTTGGTTGTGGCCTCCCAACACCAAACTTAGAGTTTGACTGTGGGGGCTATGTTTGACTCTGTTTTGAGAAAAGCTTTTTCTGCTTCCTCTCCATGGATGCAGAGAGAGATCCTTGAGTTGTAAACACAAGGTTGTCCTCATTCACTTGAAGGATTAATTCTCCTCTGTCCACATCAATCACAGCTCTTGCTGTGGCCAGGAAAGGTCTTCCTAGGATGATGGATTCATCCTCTTCCTTTCCAGTATCCAGGACTATGAAATCAGCAGGGATGTAAAGGCCTTCAACCTTTACTAACACGTCCTCTACTTGTCCATAAGCCTGTTTTCTTGAATTGTCTGCCATCTCTATTGAGATTTTAGCAGCTTGCACCCCATAGATTCCCAGTTTCTCTATTACAGAGAGGGGCATGAGGTTTATCCCTGAACCAAGGTCACATAGAGCCTTAAAGATCATGGTGCCTATAGTACAAGGTATTATGAACTTTCCAGGATCCTGTCTCTTCTGAGGCAATGTCAGTTGATCCAGATCACTTAGTTCATTGATGAACAAGGGAGGTTCATCTTCCCAAGTATCAATGCCAAATAATTTGGCATTCAGCCTCATGATTGCACCAAGGAACTTGGCAGCTTGCTCTTCAGTAACATCCTCATTCTCTTCAGAAGAGGAATACTCATCAGAGCTCATGAAGGGCATAAGGAGGTTCAATGGAATCTCTATGGTCTCTAGATGAGCCTCAGAGTCCTTTGGTTCCTCAGAGGGATGCTCCTTATTGGTCATTGGACGTCCCAGGAGGTCTTCCTCCTTGGGATTCACGTCCTCCTCTCCTTCTTTGGGTTCGGCCATGGTGCTTATGTCAATGGCCTTGCACTCTCCTTTTGGATTCTCTTCTGTATTGCTTGGGAGAGTACTAGGAGGGATTTCAGTGATCCTTTTACTCAGCTGGCCCACTTGTACTTCCAGATTTCTAATGGAAGACCTTGTTTTATTCATGAAACTTACAGTGGCCTTAGATAGATCAGAGACTAAGTTTGCTAAGCTAGATGGATTCTGCTCAGAATTCTCTGTCTGTTGCTGAGTGGATGATGGAAAAGGCTTGCTATTGCTAATCCTGTTTCTTCCACCATTATTAAAGCCTTGTTGAGGCTTTTGATCCTTCCATGAGAGATTTGGATGATTTCTCCATGATGAGTTATAGGTGTTTCCATAAGGTTCACCTAAGTAATTCACCTCTGCTATTGCAAGGTTCTCAGGATCATAAGCTTCTTCTTCATAAGAAGCCTCTTGAGTACTGTTGGATGCAGCTTGCATTCCATTCAGACTCTGAGAAATCATATTGACTTGCTGAGTCAATATTTTGTTCTGAGCCAATATGGAATTCAGAGTATCAATCTCAAGAACTCCCTTCTTCATAGGCGTCCCATTACTCACAGGATTCCTTTCAAAAGTGTACATGAACTGGTTATTTGCAACCATCTCAATGAGTTCTTGAGCTTCTGCAGGCGTTTTCTTTAGGTGAATGGATCCACCTGCAGAAGTATCCAATGACATCTTAGATAACTCAGACAGACCATCATAGAATATATCCAGGATGGTCCATTCTGAAAGCATGTCAGAAGGACACTTTTTGGTCAGTCCTTTGTATCTCTCCCAGGCTTCATAGAGGGATTCACCTTCTTTCTGTCTGAAGGTTTGGACATCCACTCTAAGCTTGCTCAGCTTTTGAGGAGGAAAGAACTTGGCTAAGAAAGCCTTGACCAGCTTATCCCAAGAGTTCAGGCTATCCTTAGGTTGAGAGTCCAACCATATTCTAGCTTTGTCTCTTACAGCAATTGGGAAAAGCATGAGCCTGTAGACTTCAGGATCTACTCCATTAGTCTTAACAGTATCACAGATCTGCAAGAATTCAGTTAAGAATTGAAAAGGATCTTCAGATGGAAGTCCATGAAACTTGCAGTTCTGCTGCATCAGAGAAACTAATTGAGGTTTCAGCTCAAAATTGTTTGCTCCAATAGCAGAAATGGAGATGCTTCTTCCATGTAAATTGGAATTAGGTGCAGTGAAGTCACCAAGCATTCTCCTTGCATTATTATTATTTTCAGCTGCCATCTTCTTTTCCTGTTTGATAATTTCTGACAGGTGCTTGCTGGTTTGTTGTAATTCAGCTTCTCTTAGTTTCCTCTTCAGAGTCCTTTCAGGTTCTGGATCTGCTTTAACAAGAAAATTCTTGTCCTTGCTCCTGCTCATATGACAAAGAAGAGGGCACAGAAAAATAATAATAATAGAGATCCTCTTTTTTTTTTGTGAGTGAGAGAGAGATGTTAGTAGATGAATAAACAAATAGAAGGAGATGAGAGAGAAGAGAATTTTCGAAAATTATTTTGAAAAAAGAGTTAGTGATTTTCGAAAATAGTTTTTGAAAAAGGTTAGTAATTTTCGAAAAATAAAAATTTAAAATAATTAGTTAATTAAAAAGAAATTTTGAAAAAAGGGGGGAGATATTTTCGAAAATGAGAGAGAGAGTTAATTAGGTAGTTTTGAAAAAGATGAGAAACAAACAAAAAGTTAGTTAGTTAGTAGAAACAAATTTTCAAAATCAATTTTGAAAAGATAAGAAGTTAGGAAGTTAGAAAAGATATTTTGAAATCAAATTTTTGAAAAAGATAAGATAAGAAGATATTTTTGAAAAGATATGATTGAAATTAATTTTGAAAAAGAGATTTGATTTTTAAAATCACAATTAATGACTTGATTCATAAGAAATCACAAGATATGATTCTAGAACTTAAAGTTTGAATCTTTCTTAACAAGCAAGTAAAGATCTTGAAATTTTTGAATCAAAACATTAATTGTTATTGTTATTTTTGAAAATTATAATATAAAATTAAGAAAAAGAATTTTGAAAAATATTTTTGGAATTTTCGAAAATAACTAAGAAATTTGAAAAAGATTTGATTTTTGAAAAAGATTTTGAAAAAGATAAGATTTTCAAATTGAAAATTTGATTTGACTCATAAGAAACAACTTGATTTTAAAAATTTTTGAAAAAGTCAATCCAAATTTTCGAATTTGATGAGAGAAAAAGGGAAAGATAATTTTTTTTTTTTTATTTTTTGAATTTTTATGATGAGAGAGAAAAACAAGAAAAATGATGCAATGCATGAAAGTTATGGATCAAAACAATGAATGCATGCACGAATGCTATGAATGTCAAGATGAACACCAAGAACACTATGAATGTCAAGATGAACACCAAGAACATATTTTTGAAAAATTTTTAATGCAGAGAAAACATGCAAGACACCAAACTTAGAATTCTTTAATGCTTAGACACTAAGAATTCAAGAATGCATATGAAAAACAAGAAAAGACACAAAACATGCAAATGCAAAGATCAAACAAGAAGACTTACCAAGAACAACTTGAAGATCATGAAGAACACTATGGATGTATGAAAATTTTTGAAAAATGCAAGATGCACATGCAATTGACACCAAACTTATAACATGACACATGACTCAAACAAGAAACACAAAAATTATTTTTGATTTTTATGAATTTATGATTTTTTTTTTGTATTTTTTCGAAAATTATTATGAAAAAGAAAAATAAGGATTCAAAATTTTTAATATGAATTCCAGGAATCTTATGCTCTAAAGCTCCAATCAAAGGGCCAGGCATGGCTTAATAGCCAGCCAAGCTTTAGTATGTAACTCAGACATGACACGCCCAACATACTCATTCCCAAAGGAATTAGACATGGCTTTACAGCCAGCCAGGCTTCAACATGCTTCACGAAACACTAGAATTCATTCTTAAAAATTCTGAAGAAAAATATATTTTTTTGAAAACATTTTTTTTTTCGAAAACAGATGAGAAATTTTTGAAAGATTTTTGAAAAATTTTTGAAAGGAAAACAAAAAGAAAATTACCTAATCTGAGCAACAAGATGAACCGTCAGTTGTCCAAACTCGAACAATCCCCGGCAACGGCGCAAAAAACTTGGTACGCGGAATCGTGATTACACTTTAATTATGTAAAATTCATTGCTCTTTCTTTCCCTGGAAATGGCGCCAAAAAACATGATGCCAAGACCATGGTTCACAACTCCGTGTAACTAACCAGCAAGTGCACTGGGTCGTCCAAGTAATACCTTACGTTAGTAAGGGTCGAATCCCAAGGAGATTGTTAGTATGAAGCAAGCTATGGTCACCTTGCAAATCTCAGTTAGGCAGATATAAATTGATAATGGTGTTTTCGAATAATAATTAATAGAATAGGGATAGAAATACTTATATAATTCATTGGTGAGAATTTCAGATAAGCGAATGGAGATGCTTTCGTTCCTCTGAACCTCTGCTTTCCTGCTATCTTCATCCAATCAGTCTTACTCCTTTCCATGGCTGGCTTTATGTGATACATCACCACTGTCAATGGCTACTTTCGGTCATCTCTCGGGAAAATGATCCAATGCCCTGTCACGGCACGGCTAATCGTCTGGAGGTATCACCCTTGTCAATGGCTTCATCTTATCCTCTCAGTGAAAATGGTCAACGCACCGTGTCACGGCACGGCTATTCATCTATCGGTTCTCGATCATGCTGGAATAGGATTTACTATCCTTTTGCGTCTGTCACTAACGCCCTGCAATCGCGAGTTAGGAGCTCGTCACAGTCATTCATTCATTGAATCCTACTCGGAATACCACAGACAAGGTTTAGACTTTCTGGATTCTCTTGAATGCCGCCATCATTCTAGCTTAGACCACGAAGATTCTGGTTAGGAGATCTAAGAGATACTCATTCAGTCGAAGGTAGAACAAAAGTGGTTGTCAGGCACGCGTTCATAGGGAATGATGATGATTGTCACGTTCATCACATTCAGATTGAAGTACGAATGAATATCTTGGAAGCGAAACAAGATGAATTGAATAGAAAACAGTAGTACTTTGCATTAATCTTTGAGGAACAGCAGAGCTCCACACCTTAATCTATGGAGTGTAGAAACTCTACCGTTGAAAATACATAAGTGAAAGGTCCAGGCATGGCCGAGATGGCCAGCCCCCTAAAACATGATCAATAGTCTCCTAAGATGAACAATGGATTAAAAACTGAGACCAAAGATGGTCAAAAAGACTAGTAAAATGTCCTATTTATAATAAACTAGCTACTAGGGTTTACATGAGTAAGTAATTGATGCATAAATCCACTTCCGGGGCCCACTTGGTGTGTGCTTGGGCTGAGATTTAGCTTTTCACGTGCAGAGGCCATTTTTGGAGTTGAACGCCAGGTTTTGATCCATTTCTGGCGTTCAACTCTGGTTTTGGATCCTTTTCTGGCGCTGGACGCCAGAATTGGGCAGAGAGCTGGTGTTGAACGCCAGTTTGCGTCGTCTATTCTTGGCCAAAGTATGGACTATTATATATTTCTGGAAAGCCCAGGATGTCTACTTTCCAACGCAATTGGAAGCGCGCCATGTTGAGTTTTGTAGCTCCAGAAAATCCATTTTGAGTGCAGGGAGGTCAGAATCCAACAGCATCAGCAGTCCTTCTTCAACCTCTGAATCTGATTTCTGCTAAAGTCCCTCAATTTCAGCCAGAAAATACCTGAAATCACAGAAAAACACACAAACTCATAGTAAAGTCCAGAAATGTGAATTTAACATAAAAACTAATGAAAACATCCCTAAAAGTAACTAGATCCTACTAAAAACATACTAAAAATAATGCCAAAAAGCGTATAAATTATCCGCTCATCACAACACCAAACTTAAATTGTTGCTTGTCCCCAAGCAACTGAAAATCAAATAGGATAAAAAGAAGAGAATATACTATAAATTCCAAACTATCAATGAAACATAGCTCCAATCAAATGAGCGGGACTTGTAGCTTTTTGCCTCTTGAATAGTTTTGGCATCTCACTTTATCCATTGAAGTTCAGAATGATTGGCTTCTATAGGAACTCAGAGTTCAGATAGTGTTATTAATTCTCCTAGTTCAGTATGATGATTCTTGAACACAGCTTCTTTATGCGTCTTGGCCGTGGCCCTAAGCACTTTGTTTTCCAGTATTACCACCGGATACATAAATGCCACAGACACATAATTGGGTGAACCTTTTCAGATTGTGACTCAGCTTTGCTAAAGTCCCCAATTAGAGGTGTCCAGGGTTCTTAAGCACACTCTTTTTTTTTTTTTTTGCTTTGGACCTTGACTTTAACCGCTCAGTCTCAAGTTTTCACTTGACACCTACACGCCACAAGCACATGGTTAGGGACAGCTTGGTTTAGCCGCTTAGACCAAGATTTTATTCCTTTAGGCCCTCCTATCCACTGATGCTCAAAGCCTTGGGATCCTTTTTATTTCCCTTGCCTTTTGGTTTTAAGGGATATTGGCTTTTTCTGCTTGCTTTTTCTTTTTCTTATTATATTTTTTTTTCGCCTATTTTTTTTTTCTACAAGCTTTGTTCTTTGCTGCTTTTTCTTGCTTCAAGAATTATTTTTATGATTTTTCAGATTATCAAATAACATGTCTCCTAGTCATCATTCTTTCAAGAGCCAACATATTTAACATTCTTAAACAATAACTTCAAAAGACATATGCACTGTTCAAGCATACATTCAGAAAACAAGAAGCATTGTTACCACATCAATATAATTAAGCTAAGTTCAAGGATAAATTCGAAACTCATGTACTTCTTGTTCTTTTGAATTAAAACATTTTTCATTTAAGAGAGGTGATGGATTCATAGGACATTCATAACTTTAAGACATAGTTACTAACTACTAATGATCATGTAATGAAGACACAAACATAGATAAGCACTTAACATAGAAAACGAAAAACAGAAGAAATAAGAGCAAGGAATGAATCCACCTTAGTGATGGTGGCGTTTCGTTCTTGAGGGGCCAATGACGTCCTTGAGCTCTTCTATGTCTCTTCTTTGTCTTTGTTGCTCCTCCCTCATTGCTTTTTGATCTTCTCTTATTTCATGAAAGATGATGGAATGCTCTTGATGTTCCACCCTTAGTTGCTTCCAATAATTGTGTGGAAGAAAATGTATCCCCTGAGGTATCTCAGGGATCTCTTGATTTGCAGTCAAATGTTCTACCACTGAGCTATAGACCCTTGATGGAAGCTTTTGTCTTCCCTTTCCTCTTTCTAGAGGTTTCTCTGGCCTTAGGTGCCATCAATGGTTATGGAAAAACAAAAAAGCTATGCTTTTACCACACCAAACTTAGAATGTTGCTCGCCCTCGAGCAAAAGAAGAAAGAATAGAAGAAGAAGAAGAAGATATGGAGGAGATGGATGGATGTGTGTATTCGGCCATATGGGTGGGATTGGGTGGGAGAGAGATGTTGAATTTTGAAGGTAGTGGGTGTATGGATGTGAGTGGTAAATGGAAAACAGAAGGGATGATCATGAATTAATAAGAGAGATGATGAGGTAGGTAGGGATCCTCAGATCCTGAGATGATCCTGTGGGGTCCACAGATCCTGAGGTGTCAAGGCATTTACATCCCTGCACCAATTTAGGCATGTAAAATGCCCTTGCACACAACTCTGGGCGTTCAGCGCCAGGTTGGTGCCCATTTTGGGCGTTCAACACCCATTTATTGCCATTTCTGGCGTTGAACGCCAGAACCATGCTTGTTCTGGGCTTTTAGCGCCAGGATGCTGCCCATTTTGGGCGTTCAGCGCCAGAACCATGCTCTGTTCTGGCGTTGAACGCCAGGCAGATGCTTCCTCCAGGTTGTGATTTTTCTTCTGCTGTTTTTGATTCTGTTTTCAATTTTTATATTTATTTTGTGACTCCATATGATCATGAACCTATAAAGACATATAACTAAGAAAAATATAGTTAGATAAAAATTGGGTTGCCTCCCAACAAGCGCTTCTTTAATGTCAATAGCTTGACAGTGGGCTCTCATGGAGCCTCACAGATGTTCAGAGCATTGTTGAGACTCTCCAACACCAAACTTAGAGTTTGGATATGGGAGTTCAACACCAAACTTAGAGTTTGGTTGTGGCCTCCCAACACCAAACTTAGAGTTTGACTGTGGGGGCTTTGTTTGACTCTGTTTTGAGAAAAGCTTTTTCTGCTTCCTCTCCATGGATGCAAAGAGAGATCCTTGAGTTGTAAACACAAGGTTGTCCTCATTCACTTGAAGGATTAATTCTCCTCTGTCCACATCAATCACAGCTCTTGCTGTGGCCAGGAAAGGTCTTCCTAGGATGATGGATTCATCCTCTTCCTTTCCAGTATCCAGGACTATGAAATCAGCAGGGATGTAAAGGCCTTCAACCTTTACTAACACGTCCTCTACTTGTCCATAAGCCTGTTTTCTTGAATTGTCTGCCATCTCTATTGAGATTTTAGCAGCTTGCACCCCATAGATTCCCAGTTTCTCTATTACAGAGATGGGCATGAGGTTTATCCCTGAACCAAGGTCACAAAGAGCCTTAAAGATCATGGTGCCTATAGTACAAGGTATTATGAACTTTCCAGGATTCTGTCTCTTCTGAGGCAATGTCAGTTGATCCAGATCACTTAGTTCATTGATGAACAAGGGAGGTTCATCTTCCCAAGTATCAATGCCAAATAATTTGGCATTCAGCCTCATGATTGCACCAAGGAACTTGGCAGCTTGCTCTTCAGTAACATCCTCATTCTCTTCAGAAGAGGAATACTCATCAGAGCTCATGAAGGGCATAAGGAGGTTCAATGGAATCTCTATGGTCTCTAGATGAGCCTCAGATTCCTTTGGTTCCTCAGAGGGAAGCTCCTTATTGGTCACTGGACGTCCCAGGAGGTCTTCCTCCTTGGGATTCACGTCCTCCTCTCCTTCTTTGGGTTCGGCCATGGTGCTTATGTCAATGGCCTTGCACTCTCCTTTTGGATTCTCTTCTGTATTGCTTGGGAGAGTACTAGGAGGGATTTCAGTGATCCTTTTACTCAGCTGGCCCACTTGTGCTTCCAGATTTCTAATGGAAGACCTTGTTTTATTCATGAAACTTACAGTGGCCTTAGATAGATCAGAGACTAAGTTTGCTAAGCTAGATGGATTCTGCTCAGAATTCTCTGTCTGTTGCTGAGTGGATGATGGAAAAGGCTTGCTATTGCTAAACCTGTTTCTTCCACCATTATTAAAGCCTTGTTGAGGCTTTTGATCCTTCCATGAAAGATTTGGATGATTTCTCCATGATGAGTTATAGGTGTTTCCCTAAGGTTCACCTAAGTAATTCACCTCTGCTATTGCAGGGTTCTCAGGATCATAAGCTTCTTCTTCATAAGAAGCCTCTTGAGTACTGTTGGATGCAGCTTGCATTCCATTCAGACTCTGAGAAATCATATTGACTTGCTGAGTCAATATTTTGTTCTGAGCCAATATGGCATTCAGAGTATCAATCTCAAGAACTCCCTTCTTCATAGGCGTCCCATTACTCACAGGATTCCTTTCAGAAGTGTACATGAACTGGTTATTTGCAACCATCTCAATGAGTTCTTGAGCTTCTGCAGGCGTTTTCTTTAGGTGAATGGATCCACCTGCAGAAGTATCCAATGACATCTTAGATAACTCAGACAGACAATCATAGAATATATCCAGGATGGTCCATTCTGAAAGCATGTCAGAAGGACACTTTTTGGTCAGTCCTTTGTATCTCTCCCAGGCTTCATAGAGGGATTCACCTTCTTTCTGTCTGAAGGTTTGGACATCCACTCTAAGCTTGCTCAGCTTTTGAGGAGGAAAGAACTTGGCTAAGAAAGCCTTGACCAGCTTATCCCAAGAGTTCAGGCTATCCTTAGGTTGAGAGTCCAACCATATTCTAGCTTTGTCTCTTACAGCAATTGGGAAAAGCATGAGCCTGTAGACTTCAGGATCTACTCCATTAGTCTTAACAGTATCACAGATCTGCAAGAATTCAGTTAAGAACTGAAAAGGATCTTCAGATGGAAGTCCATGAAACTTGCAGTTCTGCTGCATCAGAGAAACTAATTGAGGTTTCAGCTCAAAATTGTTTGCTCCAATAGCAGGAATGGAGATGCTTCTTCCATGTAAATTGGAATTAGGTGCAGTGAAGTCACCAAGCATTCTCCTTGCATTATTATTATTTTCAGCTGCCATCTTCTTTTTCTATTTGATAATTTCTGACAGGTGCTTGCTGGTTTGTTGTAATTCAGCTTCTCTTAGTTTCCTCTTCAGAGTCCTTTCAGGTTCTGGATCTGCTTTAACAAGAATATTCTTGTCCTTGCTCCTGCTCATATGACAAAGAAGAGGGCACAGAAAAATAATAATAATAGAGATCCTCTTTTTTTTTTGTGAGTGAGGGAGAGATGTTAGTAGATGAATAAACAAATAGAAGGAGATAAGAGAGAAGAGAATTTTCGAAAATTATTTTTGAAAAAAGAGTTAGTGATTTTCGAAAATAGTTTTTGAAAAAGGTTAGTAATTTTCGAAAAATAAAAATTTAAAATAATTAGTTAATTAAAAAGAAATTTTGAAAAAAGGGGGGAGATATTTTCGAAAATGAGAGAGAGAGTTAGTTAGGTAGTTTTGAAAAAGATAAGAAACAAACAAAAAGTTAGTTAGTTAGTTGAAACAAATTTTGAAAATCAATTTTGAAAAGATAAGAAGTTAGGAAGTTAGAAAAGATATTTTGAAATCAAATTTTTGAAAAAGATAAGATAAGAAGATATTTTTGAAAAGATATGATTGAAATTAATTTTGAAAAAGAGATTTGATTTTTAAAATCACAATTAATGACTTGATTCATAAGAAATCACAAGATATGATTCTAGAACTTAAAGTTTGAATCTTTCTTAACAAGCAAGTAACAATCTTGAAATTTTTGAATCAATACATTAATTGTTATTGTTATTTTCGAAAATTATAATATAAAATTAAGAAAAAGAATTTTGAAAAATATTTTTGGAATTTTCGAAAATAACTAAGAAATTTGAAAAAAATTTGATTTTTGAAAAAGATTTTGAAAAAGATAAGATTTTCAAATTGAAAATTTGATTTGACTCATAAGAAACAACTTGATTTTAAAAATTTTTGAAAAAGTCAATCCAAATTTTCGAATTTGATGAGAGAAAAAGGGAAAGATAATTTTTTTTTTTTTTGGATTTTTTGAATTTTTATGATGAGAGAGAAAAACAAGAAAAATGATGCAATGCTTGAAAGTTATGGATCAAAACAATGAATGCATGCACGAATGCTATGAATGTCAAGATGAACACCAAGAACACTATGAATGTCAAGATGAACACCAAGAACATATTTTTGAAAAATTTTTAATGCAGAGAAAACATGCAAGACACCAAACTTAGAATTCTTTAATGCTTAGACACTAAGAATTCAAGAATGCATATGAAAAACAAGAAAAGACACAAAACATGCAAATGCAAAGATCAAACAAGAAGACTTACCAAGAACAACTTGAAGATCATGAAGAACACTATGGATGTATGAAAATTTTCGAAAAATGCAAGATGCACATGCAATTGACACCAAACTTATAACATGACACATGACTCAAACAAGAAACACAAAAATTATTTTTGATTTTTATGATTTTATGATTTTTTATTTTTTTGTATTTTTTCAAAAATTATTATGAAAAAGAAAAATAAGGATTCAAAATTTTTAATATGAATTCCAGGAATCTTATGCTCTAAAGCTCCAATCAAAGGGTCAGGCATGGCTTAATAGCCAGCCAAGCTTTAGTATGTAACTCAGACATGACACGCCCAACATACTCATTCCCAAAGGAATTAGACATGGCTTTACAGCCAGCCAGGCTTCAACATGCTTCACGAAACACTAGAATTCATTCTTAAAAATTCTGAAGAAAAATATATTTTTTTGAAAACATTTTTTTTTCGAAAACAGATGAGAAATTTTTGAAAGATTTTTGAAAAATTTTTGAAAGGAAAACAAAAAGAAAATTACCTAATCTGAGCAACAAGATGAACCGTCAGTTGTCCAAACTCGAACAATCCCCGGCAACGGCGCCAAAAACTTGGTACGCGGAATCGTGATTACACTTTAATTATGTAAAATTCATTGCTCTTTCTTTCCCTGGAAATGGCGCCAAAAAACATGATGCCAAGACCATGGTTCACAACTCCGTGTAACTAACCAGCAAGTGCACTGGGTCGTCCAAGTAATACCTTACGTGAGTAAGGGTCGAATCCCACGGAGATTGTTGGTATGAAGCAAGCTATGGTCACCTTGCTAATCTCAGTTAGGCAGATATAAATTGATAATGGTGTTTTCGAATAATAATTAATAGAATAGGGATAGAAATACTTATAGAATTCATTGGTGAGAATTTCAGATAAGCGAATGGAGATGCTTTCGTTCCTCTGAACCTCTGCTTTCCTGCTATCTTCATCCAATCAGTCTTACTCCTTTCCATGGCTGGCTTTATGTGATACATCACCACTGTCAATGGCTACTTTCGGTCATCTCTCGGGAAAATGATCCAATGCCCTGTCACGGCACGGCTAACCGTCTGGAGGTATCACCCTTGTCAATGGCTTCATCTTATTCTCTTAGTGAAAATGGTCAACGCACCCTGTCACGGCACGGCTATTCATCTGTCGGTTCTCGATCATGCTGGAATAGGATTTACTATCCTTTTGCGTCTGTCACTAACGCCCTGCAATCGCGAGTTAGGAGCTCGTCACAGTCATTCATTTATTGAATCCTACTCGGAATACCACAGACAAGGTTTAGACTTTCCGGATTCTCTTGAATGCCACCATCATTCTAGCTTACACCACGAAGATTCTGGTTAGGAGATCTAAGAGATACTCATTCAGTCGAAGGTAGAACGGAAGTGGTTGTCAGGCACGCGTTCATAGGGAATGATGATGATTGTCACGTTCATCACATTCAGATTGAAGTATGAATGAATATCTTGGAAGCGAAACAAGATGAATTGAATAGAAAACAGTAGTACTTTGCATTAATCTTTGAGGAACAGCAGAGCTCCACACCTTAATCTATGGAGTGTAGAAACTCTACCGTTGAAAATACATAAGTGAAAGGTCCAGGCATGGCCGAGATGGCTAGCCCCCTAAAACGTGATCAATAGTCTCCTAAGATGAACAATGGATTAAAAACTGAGACCAAAGATGGTCAAAAAGACTAGTAAAATGTCCTATTTATAATAAACTAGCTACTAGGGTTTACATGAGTAAGTAATTGATGCATAAATCCACTTCCGGGGCCCACTTGGTGTGTGCTTGGGCTGAGCTTTAGCTTTTCACGTGCAGAGGCCATTTGTGGAGTTGAACGCCAGGTTTTGATCCATTTCTGGCGTTCAACTCTGGTTTTGGATCCTTTTCTGGCGCTGGACGCCAGAATTGGGCAGAGAGCTGGCGTTGAACGCCAGTTTGCGTCATCTATTCTTGGCCAAAGTATAGACTATTATATATTGCTGGAAAGCCCTGGATGTCTAATTTTCAACGCAATTAGAAGCGCGCCATTTCGAGTTCTGTAGCTCAAGAAAATCCATTTTTAGTGCAGGGAGGTCAGAATCCAACAGCATCAGCAGTCCTTCTTTAACCTCTGAATCTGATTTCTGCTCAAGTCCCTCAATTTCAGCCAGAAAATACCTGAAATCACAGAAAAACACACAAACTCATAGTAAAGTCCAGAAATGTGAATTTAACATAAAAACTAATGAAAACATCCCTAAAAGTAACTAGATCCTACTAAAAACATACTAAAAATAATGCCAAAAAGCGTATAAATTATCCGCTCATCAATCATCAATGTTCCAACCGGGTGGCAAGCAATCTGAATTCTCAATGGAGTACCCAAACAACTTCCTAGACCCATTCAATCGAGCTCTACATCAATCCTTGCACTTCAACTTGGAGCGTGCAACCATATTGAACCTTTCATGACAACTCCCACCATTAACCATCTTCCTCTTACTCTTAAAGCTACAAAGAGCTCTAAGTTGCCCATCCGTCTCAAGCAAAGTATACTCAAGTGGGCTAATTAAGTTTAGAAATGAAAGATTTACCCACTTGAATGAAGTAATGGATAGTGATGGCTTTGGGGGAGAGGTCTCCAACAACTTTGGCAAGGTGATTTCCAGCTCCATTCCCTTGAGCTCTTCCCTGACAACTTCCACCTCTTTGCAAGCCTTTTCAACTTCAACCGCTTCCTCTTGGTAGCTTTCTTCCAATTCAATCTCTTCTTCATTGCCTACCAAGGGCATGGGAGGCTGTGCTTCTTCTTCTTTAATCTCCATCTCTTGATCAACCTCTGCAAAGTCTTCAACCATGATATGTCTTGGAGGTTGTACACCCTCCTCAACATCAACATTAAACACCTTGGAAGAGGCTCTATGACTGGACTTTCCCATGGAGGTTCCGCATCTCCCAAGTCTTCAACCACTTCCTCTTCTGTGATAATTTCGGCTTTCTCCACTTGCTCTAATACAAAATCAAACTCCTCCTTGATGTCTTCCTTCACTAATTCTTCAACCACTCCTTCGCCTTCAAGGGTCTCTACTACCTTCACCTGTAGGGCCTCCTCTAGCTTCTTATGAAGTATGAATTCGCTAAGATGATCCCTTCTCTCTTGTTCTATGTCAATAACATAGTTGGGATCATGTTACTCTTGGATTGATGGATGTGGGTGCTCTTCCATGGAGGGTGGTGATGGGATGGAGAGATCATTATGTGGTTGAAAAGGAAGTGTACTAGAGCTTGATGGTCGATTGTTGGGGGTATTCAATGATCCAATCTGTGAGGCGAGAGCTTATAAAGTAGAGGTCATACCGTTTAAGGTAGAGTTAAGTGTGTTCTAAATGGTCTTTTGTCTTTGGTGAATAGCACTAAGAGTGTTGTTATCCAAAGGAGGTTGGGGTGGATAGGAGGGTTCATTTGTTGGGAGAAAGGGTTCATGATAGGAAGGTGGTTCATCTTGATAAGGATATGGAGATGGTGTATATTGAGGTGGTGGTTCTAAGTATGGCTCGTAAGGCTCTTGGTATGGTGGGTAAGGATTAGGGTCATATGGGGGTGTCTGGTGGTAAGGGGCTTGTGAGTATGGGGGTTCAAAACTATGTTGAGGAGGAGGTTCATAGGCGTATGGTGGTGGTTGTTGATAATCAAAAGAGTGCTCACCATAGCCATTATCTTGGTATGCCTCTTGGAATGGCTCTTGGTCATGGTATGTTGGTGGAAGTTGTTGCCAAGAGGGTTGATCAAATCCTTGTGGCTCCTCCCAACCTTGATTGTTCCAACCTTGATGCATATTCTCATTGTAGCCTCCATTCCCTACAACATAATTTGAACTAAACTCATAGCCAAAAGGGTAAAAATTCATAGTAGTTAAAGAAAATAAAAAACAGAAACTAGTAAAAATAAGCAACTAAGTCCTAAACAAACAAAAACTAACAAACAAGCAAAAAGAAAATATTTACAATAACCAATAACAAGGTACACGTTTGCAATTCCCCGGCAACGGCGCAATTTTGCTGAACGGATTTTTGCTAGTAAATAATTCACAAATAAATTATCGTTGCAAGTATATTTTCTAAACTAACAATAATTCTTTCATACAAAAACTTGTTTGTCACTTAAGCAAACCCAATAAAAATAAACCGAGTATTTAAACCTCGGGTCGTCTCTCAAGGAATTGCAGGGAAGTGTGTTATTATTGGTTATGGGTTTTTTTCTGAGAATTTTTAGAGTTGGAGAATGGAAAAATAAATGATTATAAATTAAAGCAATGAAAATAAACAAGAGATTTTATGTAATTAAATTAAAAAGCCTTGGCTAGGAGAAGATTATTTGGAAGTTCTATCCTTGTTGGATTTCTCAAGATTAATAGTAATAGGTTGTTGTTTCTACTTAGTTATCCTTTATTAAATAAAAAAAAGTCAAGTTGGGAGCCAAATCTATTCACAAGTCCTAATCCTCTCCCTTGGGAAGGATTAGCGTTAGTGGCCAGAGAGCCAATCACAAATTAACTCTTGAGCCTTCTAACTCAAGGGTCTCTAAATATTAATCAACTCCAAAGCCAAGTTGGAAGCCTACTCCATTGACATGGATGCCAATTTTTCATGCATGTAAGGGGAGTAGAACGAAACCATGATAATTGGAATTGAATTGAGATAATCAAGCAAATAAAAAAATTTAATAGAAAAATACTCTTTGCATTAATAAATTAATAAGGGAGGATAATAAATTAAAGTAATAGAATAAATAAAAGTATAAGAAAACTAAATTAAAGGAACATTGAACTTGGAATTGGGAAGAAATAAACCTAAAACTAAGAGAAATCCTAACCTAGAGAGAGGAGAGAGCCTTTCTCTCTCTAGAAACTACATCTAAACCTAACTAATGTGTGAATAATGGAAAGTGTGAAAGTGTGAATGGATTCCCCCACTCTGTAGCCTCTAATCTTTGTGTTTTGGGCTGAAATCTGGGTCAAAAATAGCCCAGAAATTGCCCCCAGCGATTTCTAATACGTCTAGCACGTCACTCTGTCATGCGTACGCGTGGATTGAACTTTCGCCAGGTCACGCGTACGCGTGATCCACACGTGCGGGTTGCTTTACAGCATGGCAACTATGGAAAATTATATATCATTTCGAAGCCTCGAATGTTAGCTTTCTAACACAACTGAAACCGCCTCATTTGGACCTCTGTAGCTCAAGATATGATCGATTGAGTGCGAAGAGGTCAGGTCTGACAGCTTAACAATTCCTTCAGTTTTCTTGTATTCCTTCCACTTTTGCATGCTTCCTTTCCATCCTCTAAGCCATTCCTGCCCTATAAACCTTGAAAACACTTAACACACATATCAAAGCATCAAATGGTAATAAGAGAGGATTAAACATAGCAAAATTAAGGTCAAAGAAGCATGTTTTCAATCATAGCACAAAATCAGGAAGGAAAATGTAAAACATGTGATTTCTATGAATAAGTGTGAGAATAGTGGATAAAATCCACTCAATGAAGTACAAAATGTACCCCGAAATAGTGGTGCATCACCTGTGCATAGGTTAAAATTTTTGCAGAGTTGTGCAAGCGCACATACCAGAAATCACAAAATTCTGCAACTTTGCAGAATTTCAGATTTTTACACCAATCTTTGATTGATCATAACTTCCTTTAGAAAATTCCAAATTTTACAACCTTTATATTGATTCAAAGAGTTTTCAATAAACTTTAATTCTAAATAAGTTTCAATCAATTTTGAAGACCAAGGCAAAAGTTATGATCAGACAAAATTCACCAAAATTTCCCTTTTACCAAAATCACAATTTCCACAATTTTCCAAAATCTTCAAACCACATTCAACCAAAGCAATACCAAACCCCCATTTTGAACATAATCTACCCTCTTGGGTCACAATCTACCATTCCTATCAAATTTTCCACCACACTTCATCATTCTCAACCTTACTTATCAAGTATACAACATATCAAACATATTCCCACCAACACATTCACAAATCCCCATTTGATCAATATCAATCTTCATCATTAAACTCATTCATGCTCCATATTAATGATCAAAATTGCACATTCATACAAGTTCATCATACGTCACATCCCAACATCATTATTTAACAACATTCACAACATCAACAACCATATCAATTCAACCCTATCCGATAGGTCACTGGCCTAAGTGTCCATGAATATTATATACTACATAGAGAAAACCGAAACTATACCTTGGCCGATTCCATAAATGCACCAAAACTCCAATTTAGCACAATCAAGCTCTCAACCATAATCCAAGCTTCCAAAATAACTCCAACAAGCACCAACAAGCTCCAATAGCTCCCGAACTCACAATATTCAAGCTATATATGCATAAACCATCACAAATCAACCTAGGGCTTGTCATAAATAAAATTTCACAAGAGTTCAATGCCTTTTACCATTCCCAATAGCTTTGAAAGCAAAAATCCAATGCTAAGCAAGGATTAGGGTGAACCTAAGCATCCAAAATCGCAAAGTTTTCTCAAGATCATCACTCATCAAACTCGAAATCCTAGGGCAGCATAAGGGAAAAAGAATTTTGAGAAACTTACCACAAGGCTTAGATAGAATTGACGAGCTCAGCGAGAGCTTCGCGTAGCTGCTGACGGCACGCGAATCGGAAAAAGCACATTTTCTAACTCAGAAAAACCTACTTAGTCCAAAAATCATATTTAAATCCTCAAATTCTCGCTCTAACTTTTCAAAATATAAATTGGACAATATTAATTACTTAATTAAATGATTAGTTAAGCTCGGGTCTTACATAAAAGATGTTAATTTAAAATTAAAATATACAAAGATAAACGAAATTAAGCTAAAGAGTGCTGAAATCCACTTTGGGCCCACTTTGGTCTTGTGCTTCGTCCATGCCTGGCGTTCAACTTGCAGTATGGGCGTTGAATGCTAGTTAGGGGGTGAGTGCGTGCTCCCTTGGTCCCTTGGTGGCGTTGTACGCCAGTCTTGGGCATTCAATGCTGGGCTTTGATCCTTCTTGGGCGTTGAACTCAGATGTGGACGTTCAACGCCAATTAGGGGCAGTGATCTGGAAGAGAAGTATAGACTCTTATATATTGCTGGAAAGCTCTGAAAGTTAGCTTTCCAATTCCATTGAGAACGCGTCAATTAGATCTCTGGAGCTCAATATGTGCTCGTTAGAATGCATGAAGGTCAGGATTTGACAGGATCTACTATCCTTTCTTCATCTCTGAACAAGACTTTGCCAATCTTGCTAATTTCGCCCAAAAATCACCTAAAATCATAGAAAAAATACAAAAATTCAAAGTAGCATCCAAATATGAAATTTTTCACTAAAACATACTAAAACATAATAAAATTAATAAAATCTAACTAAAAACGCTATGAAAATGCTATGAAAAGTGTATAAGATATCCACTTATCATTTAGATTATAATTTTTCACCTAAAAATTGGCCGATTGGTCAGACGACCTCCCTACATTTAAAAGTTAGCACCGTCCTCAGTACATTCAAAGTTGAGCAAGGGGGGTACGGCGACTACACGGATTGCCACCTTCAGCTAGTGGATTAACCGGCTACTACGTGACCTTTCTTCTGCTTTCCTTTTTGCTTATGGTTAATCATACTAAAATATAGAAAACAAGATAGTAAGACAAGTAAATGCAAAAGCAAGGAAGAATAGATTGTCAGAATGAGGTAAGAATCACTAAAATGAAGTGAATGCATCAATGTATGACATAGATGAAAATAGTGAGTGAATTCTAAGTTGCTCACGGTCTAGAACTCACACACTAGAATTTAAAAGATATGTCACAACTACACAAAAGAAGTATGTACTTCACTCATTTTAGTGTACTTGAGATACTTCAAAGAAAACTTGTACCTTAAGATAAACAAACAAGCAATAAAGAAGCATGAAAGCACTCAAGCAATAATCAAGCAATTGTGAAATAGATATTGAATGGACATTGGTTAATGTGCAAGAGAATTCAATGAAATAAATGAAATATGGAACTCGTACATCAAATAATGACACACTTTGAATTTGATTTTTGCATCACCTAATTGACATAAAGCGGAAAATATGGGTGCTAACAGAGAGATATAAGGTGAGATCAATCATATAGCAAGCACGAGTGCTATGCAACTTAAGAAAAGAGAGATATAAGGTGATATCAATTACATAACAAGCATGGTCCATAAAGCTTAAAAAGATAAAAAATATGTCTCTCGGTAAGCTTACGATCCAATTTCACAATTCCACAATCTTAATGCATGAACTAGGTGACGTAAATAAAGACCATTCATAAACAAGGATCACCTAACAAAAAATGCATCAACAACATACAATTTCCTAATAATGGATAGTGAACTCAAATTACATGGTGGCTAGTGATGAGCGGATAATTTATACGCTTTTTGGCATTGTTTTTAGTATATTTTTAGTAGGATCTAGTTACTTTTAGGGATGTTTTTATTAGTTTTTATGTTAAATTCACATTTCTGGACTTTACTATGAGTTTGTGTGTTTTTCTGTGATTTCAGGTATTTTCTGATTGAAATTGAGAGACTTGAGCAAAAATCAAATTCAGAGGTTGAAGAAGGACTGCTGATGCTGTTGGATTCTGACCTCCCTGCACTCAAAGTGGATTTTCTGGAGCTACAGAACTCCAAATGGTGCTCTCTCAATGGCGTTGGAAAGTAGACATACAGGACTTTCCAGCAATATATAATAGTCTATACTTTGCCCAAGTGTAGACGACGCAAAGGGCGTTGAACGCCATTTCTACGCTGCAGTCTGGAGTTAAACGCCAGAAACACGTCACAAACCAGAGTTGAACGCCAAAAACACATTACAACTTGGTGTTCAACTCCAAAAGAAGCCTCTGCACGTGTAAACTTCAAGCTCAGCCCAAGCACACACCAAGTGGGCCCCGGAAGTGAATTTCTGCATCAATTACTTACTTCTGTAAATCCTAGTAGCTAGTCTAGTATAAATAGGACTTTTTACTATTGTATTTACATCTTCGGATCATCTTGGGACGTCTAGTTCTTAGATCATGGAGGGCTGGCCACTCGGCCATGCCTGGACTTTATCACTTATGTATTTTCAACGGTAGAGTTTCTACACACCATAGATTAAGGTGTGGAGCTCTGCTGTTCCTCATGAATTAATACAAAGTACTACTGTTTTTCTATTCAATTCAACTTATTCCGCTTCTAAGATATCCATTCGCACTTCAACATGAATGTGATAATCGTGACAGTCATCATCATTCCCTATGAACACGTGCCTGACAACCACTTCCGTTCTACCTTAGATTGAATGAGTATCTCTTGGATTCCTTAATCAGAATCTTCGTGGTATAAGTTAGAACCCATGGATGGCCATTCCTGAGATCCAGAAAGTCTAAACCTTGTCTGTGGTATTCCGAGTAGGATCTGGGAAGGGATGGCTGTGACGAGCTTCAAACTCGCGAGTGCTGGGCGTAGTGACAGACGCAAAAGGATCAATGGATCCTATTCCAGTATGATCGAGAACCGACAGATGATTAGCCATGCAGTGACAGCGCATTGGACCATTTTCACTGAGAGGACAGGATGTAGCCATTGACAACGGTGATGCCTAACATACAGCTTACCATAGAAAGGAGTAGGACTGATTGGATGAAGACAGCAGAAAAGCAGAGGTTCAGAGGAACGAAAGCATCTCTATACGCTTATCTGAAATTCTCACCAATGAATTACATAAGTATCTCTATCCTATTTTATGTTTTATTTACTATTATTATTCGAAAACTCCATAACCATTCAATATCCGCCTGACTGAGATTTACAAGATGACCATAGCTTGCTTCATACCAACAATCTCCGTAGGATCTACCCTTACTCACGTAAGGTTTTATTACTTGGACGACCCAGTGCACTTGCTGGTTAGTTGTATCGAAATTGTGACGAATTCTGAATTAAGACTAGAGCACCAAGTTTTTGGAGCCATTACCAGGGATCACAATTTTGTGCACCAGCTAGCTACAACATGCAATCTAGAAATCCAAAAACATTCTTGAAGATAATGTCATAAGTACTTGGCATGTGCAAAATTAAGAATGTAGAATTTGGTGCCAAGCAACAAAGTATCACAATCCAACAATGAATAATTCAGCAGCAACAAATAGCAAATCAAATTAATAGTCCAACACCTTTCACCTAACTAACCTATACTAACAAGTTAATCAACTAAAACAAAAATCAAACTAACTAACTAACTAATGTAAATGGTGGTAGATGATGAATGGTGGTGGAAGATGGTGGTTAAAGGAGGGAAAGAATAGAAAAGAAGAGCGAAGAAAAGAAAAAGAGAGAAGAAAAGGTTTGTACGTACGCACCACTGAGCATGCGTACGCACGAATTAGGATGCAGAGAATAAGGCCGCGTACGTGAGCAATTGGTACGTGGGTGGTAGCTTCTGTTTGGCCCGGTCGCATACGCGGCAAGTGGCTGCACATGCAAGATGGTTCAATTTTGGTGTTATGCGTACGCACCATTGAGCATGCGTATGCATGGTTTTTTTTTTAACATAACAAAACTTAAAAATTAAACACAACTTCTCAACTAGATTCAACTATGCAATTAAAAATCAAAATCCCTGATCCAAAATCAAAGTCCAAAAACTATGCAATTCTACCATGCAACTATGCACATTCTAAAACAAATCAAAATCCAAAAATTGGCTAGATTTCTAACATCCACAAATTTATTCAACTATTCCAATCAAACTAAAATCTATCAAATCAATTCAACACTTAAGAGACATATTTACAAAAATGAAATAAAGAAGGGAAGTCGAAAGGTTTTACCATAGTAGGGTGTCTCCCACTTAGCACTTTTGGTTATTGTCCTTAAGTTTGACAATTGATGGGGTTCTTGTCAAGGTGGCTAGTGCTTGAATTCTTTCTTGGATCCCCACCAATGTTTACACTTTCAATAGCCTCCGGGATTCCAAACTAGGCGCACCAAGCTTCCAAGAAATCTCAAGCAAGTAACAAGACCCCAAAGTTGTTGATTCTTACATTGTATTCCGGGGACCCAAACCTTGTTTGTCAACACCCTTTCTTCTTGTTGATCATTACAATTCCAATCGGGTGGCAAGCATATAGAATTCTCGTTCAAACACCAAATCATCCTCCTAGACTCATACAATTTAGCATTCCTCCAACCATGCGACCTAAGCCTTGAGGGTTCAACTTTAATGAGCCTAACATTATTTTGCCAGCCACTACACAACTCTCTCTTACTCTTTAATCCATAAAGAGCTTTAAGTTGACCATCTATTTCAAGCAAACCATATTCAAGTGGGACAATAAAGCTAAGAGATATAAATTTTACCCACTCAAATGATATGATGGACAGTTGCTTAGTGAGAGAGGCTCCAACCGGCTTTGGCAAAGTGATTGGAACTCCCTTTGACTCCTCTTTGATAGCTACCACCCCTTGACATGCTTCTTCAATTACGATTTCTTATTCACTGACTTCTTCTATACATTTCTCATTGCTCAAGTCATGTGTTAGAGGTTGTGTACGGTCCTCCTTATCATCAATTTCACAACACAATAAGGAAGGTTCAACAATCTCAACTAGCACATAAGTTGGTGTGGAATCATCTTCAATAGAGGGGCTTGCTTCTTGCTTAACTCCTTCTAATATTTCATCATTCACAATGTCTTGGAGGTTGTGCACTATCCCCATCAACATCAATTTCAAGCTCAATGGAAGAAGGTTCTACAACTTCCACAAAATCATCAACAACATTAATTGGTGTGGAAGTGTCCTCAAGCTTGGAATCCACCTCATTCTCAACTTCACCTAAGTCTTCAACCACTTCTTCATCTTCAACAATTTCGGCTTTCTCCACTTATTCCAATACAAAAGCCCACTCCTCATTCTCCACTTGAGTTTCCAGTCTCTCTTTCATGCTACGCTCTTCAATTGATTCTCCACATGTATTCATGGGAGTGCTTTGAGTGTCTAAGCGTTGGGAGACTATATTGGTTATTACCTCTTGAAGAATAGTATAAAGCTCCCTTTGCTCTTAAAGAATTGAAATGAGAGTGTCATCCGTTAGGTGTTGGGGTGGATAGGAGGGTTCATTGTTTGGGAGAAAGAGTTCATAATAGGGAGGTGGTTCATATTGGTGAGAATATGGAGGTGGTGTATATAGAGGTGGTGGTTCTTGGGAGTATTGATGTTGGAATTGTGGTGGCTCTAAGTATGGTTCATATGGCTCATATGGTTGTTGGTATGGTGGATATGGGCTAGGAATATAGAAGTGTTTGGTGATATGGGGCTTGTGAGTAAGGAGGTTGAGAACAATGTTGCGGAATAGGTTCATATTGGTGTGCACTATGGGGTGGATTATGATCATTGTTGGATGGACGAAATTGGTATGGATACCATGAGGTCCGTTCATAAGAATGCGACTCCTCCCTCGATTGATTTCCAATCACAGCTCATACCATCATTGAAGCTCTCATTTTCTACAAGATAGTTGTAACCAAACTCATAGCCAAAAGAGTGAGAATTCATAGTGAACAGAGAAAATAAAAAAAAAAGCAAATAAGAAAGAAAGAAATCAAACTCCTACAACTAGCAAAAACTAACAAAGAAGCAAAAGGCAAACACATTCACAAAATCCACATATATACAATAACCAATAACAATCGCACGTTTTCAATTCCCCGGCAATAGCGCCAAAAACTTGACGTAAGAAAATTGTCAGTTAGGAATTTTCACAAAATAATCTCGTCGAAGTATAGCTCCAAACCAACAATCAACCCTCAATCAAAGTTTGATTTGTTTGTCACAAGTGCAAACCAATAAAAATCGAGAGTATTTAAACATCGGGTCATCTCTCAAGGAACTGCAGGGAAGTGTGCATGTTATTGTTGTGAGTTATTTTTGGGGTTTTGGAATGATGAGCAAGAAATGTAAATTGAACTAAGACAATTAAAGACACTAACTAAGAAAGGTCTTAGCAAAGGTTGAGAATTGGAATTCCTATCCTCATTATCGTCCTCAATCGTGATGGTAAATATAGCTTGCTCTCACTTAGTTATCCTCTAACAATTGAAGGAAAGTCAAGTGAGCAAAATTAACTTTAATCCACAAGTCCTAGTCAATTCCTAGTGAAGGACTCGGTTTAGTGGAGTTCAAGCTAACTAGCAACCTTCAATTACCAAACAACGCTAGATTTTGATAATTCAAGAGTCTTCAAGTTACCAACCCAAGTCAAGAATACAAAATTCTACTCTAAAATCCAACCAAACATTTTATCAAATACTTGGAAGGCATAAAATGAAAGCATGGTAAAATAATAAGAATTAATAAAATCTAAGACTAACAATTACAAGATAACAATAACTAAAATTAAAGAAAGCAACAATGATCATGAAAACATAAATTGCATTAAAGAGAATCAAATTAACATGAGTTCATAAAACTAGAAGTAACAAAATAGAGAAATTAACAAGAGAACTAAGAAAATTAAGACAATTCAACAAGGAAAAGTAGCTGAAACTAGATCAAAACAAGAATTAAAACCTAAATCTAATAGAAATTTAACTTAAATCTACCCTAATTCTAGAGAGAAGAGACAGCTGCACTCTCTAGAATATGACATAAAACATGTTCCTAAACTAAAACTAATTGCTCTCCCTTCATCCTTCTTAAATTTGGCTTCAAATAGCTTCAGAAATGAGTTGGATTGAACTTTGAAAGGCTAAAAATCTTGACCCACATGTTGCATTTAATGTAGTCACGCGATTGCATTTGTGGGTACGCATGCCTGACCATGCTAATAAAAATGCAATCGTGCGTACGCATCAATTCCTGTGTGTACGCATGGCTGTAAAAATTGCAATTGTGCATACGCATGAATGCTTGTGCCTACGCATGGTCGTAAAATTCTCCCAACTCTATTTTTTCATGAATGCTTCACTTTTACATGCTTTCTCCTCACTCCGTTAATCCATACTTGCCTTGTAAACTTAAAATCACTCAACAAACATTTCAAGGCATCGAACATAATCAAAGTAAATCAAATTTAGCAAATTAAGAACCTAAAAAGCATGTTTTCACTTTTAGACACAATTTAGGAAGAATCTATAAAACCCTGCTATTTTAGTGAATAAATGTAAGAGAAGTCAATAAAATTCACCCAATCAAAACAAATAAATACCATGAAATGTAGATTTATCAGGAGAATAGAGGGATGGGGAGTGAAATTCAAGAGGCAATAGGAGTGATGAGTGAAAAGTAAGGATGATTTGAGAGGGAGTGATTTCGATAATGAAATTTGAAATTTGAGAGCTGAAAAGTGAGTACATGGAACGGAAGAAAATAAGGCGTGCCAGTGTTATAGAAGTCGAAGAAGGGAAGGAAAAAGGGAAGTTCAGACTTTGTACATTATTTTATGTATACGTATAGTTGTTGGCACTTGACAAATGCAGTATTTCGTTGGTAAAATATCATTTTTCCGATAGGCAAATACTCTCTTCTAAATTGTGCTACGGTTTGATGTTTATTGTTCATTTGTTCGTTTCTTTTATTCCGCAGTATGGAAGCAGTCAACGATGATAAGTCGAACTCTATCCATCATATTCTAATATGCATTTTTTTTTTTTAAATGACCACCAGATATTCCGGGAACATAAACAAGAAATCAGGTGCGGTTAGGAGTTACGGCATTACAAATACGTTTTAAAAGGAAACGGGTAGATTCTGAAAGGGGGGGAAAAATCACTAGACAAACATCTCAGATAAGGTAAAGATTTATTTACTTTGGGTTTGGATACATTAAAATTCAGTGAAGCATGCGCTTCCAATACAGAGTGTTCTACTTGACTCAGCTTGATTCATTTACAGATTCGGGCCTTAGCTCACTTGTGAAGAACACCCTTCCTGGGAAGCTTCGGTTTCTTGTGAGTTTGGCTCTGCCATGCAAACAAAATAAAGGAAACGTTGGACACACAACGGGTTGAAATAAGTGCAAACTCTCAAGTGACAAATCAAATGCATACCTTCTGTTTTTCCAGGGCCTCGAAATCTGTTCTCTCCTTCCACTTACTCTTGCTTAATTTTATCGGCCGATTTCCAACATATTTACCTGAAATCAAGGCATAAATCAGCATTCATTTATCATTGCTTGTGTGTCAATATTCTCATCCCACATGGGCTCAGTGACGAGTATTACATGAGCAATTCATGCAAAAGAAGATTCAAAAAAAAAAAAAAAAAAAAAGAAAGAAAAAAGTGTGTACCTATTTTTAAAGTAGGAAGTCTTCCATCCAAAAGATAAAAGATTAAATTTATAAGGAGTAAACTACCATTTCTACCTATGAAAGTTCAGAACACTGATAAATCTACCTACGAATAAGCAAAACTACTATTTCTACCCATGAAAGATGGACTTTTGCTAACAAAACTACCCGAATCCTAAAAAATTATTTGAAATCCCCAAAATACCCTCTAATATAACCTAATTTTAACTTCTCTTTTTACTCCACAGTACCAGTCACCCAAATCCTTCCTCACTGCCACTATCATCCCCAACCACCACCACCACTAACGTCATCACCATCAAAACCATCCCTTTCTCCTTTTATGCTGCCCTATACACCAGCGAACTCAACGACACTTCTCGCCGTTCATCTTCAAGCCGCGACAATACCATTTGCTGCTTCGAATTCGAAGAGGATGTTTATGTTCGAACCTTGCCTCTTTGCTCACAAACCTTCCATGTTGATTGCATCGATGCTTAGCTTCGTTCCCACACAAACTGCCCTCTCTGCCGCGCTGGGGTTCTGTCTGCCGCTTCGCTGTTTACTCCCATGTTCACCGCCAGGATCCGACCAAGTCTTGACACCGACGAATATGGCTCAAAATCAGCAGGGGAAGTAAGGGATTGGACTCAAAGTTGCAACGAGAAGAATTCGATTCGGTCGAAGGGGAGTGGAGCGTGGTAGATTTCGACGGATTTTAATAGGAACCGGAAACTTAGAATGAATGAAAAGTGAATTGTGAGGTTGAGGATGAAGCACTTGAAGTCGGGTTTGGTTGTTCATATGGTTTTATGGTCGGGAATAGATTTCTGCATCTGAGATTGCGGAGTTTCTTCTTCTACGGGCTCTGGGTTTAATGGAAAATTGGATATCTCCACCATTGTTACACCAATTGAGGCTGTGAATTCTAACTCTGGTCTCTAGGTTTTGTGTATTCAAACTCCGGCTTGCTTAAGTTGGCTAAACTGGGTGTTTCATGATGGGGTGAAGTTTTGAGCTAATAGATGAAGGTTGGGAACAAGTCCGGGAGTAGTAGAGGTGATGATAGCGGTGGTGGTGACGGTGATGGTGGTAATGGTGGTGAAGAGTTTGGGTGGTGGTGGGATTTGAGATTAGAAAAGTGGTGGTGAAGATAAGGGTAATTTAGGAATTTTAGGTAATTTTTTAGCGTTTGGATAATTTTGTTGTGTAGAACCCATATTTCATGGGTACAAATGGTAATTTCCTTCTTCTATGGATAGATATGTCAACGGTTTTAACTTTCGTGGATACAAATGATAGTTTACACATTTATAAGAAACTAAATATATTAGAAGTTTCAAAATTTTCAAAAAAGAAAAATCGACACTTGTTAGGAGAAACCGAACCCCTATTTCATCATAATTAATTAGTGTCATGATTGCATACCTTATAGCAGTGTTATACCATACTGCATATACTAAAACGTCACATAATGTAACTGAAAAACCATATATCATCTAATTTTCAGTTTTTTCATAAGGGTTAGTGATGTAAAAGAAACCAGCAAAATACACATAAGAAGTGGAGAGAAGACATGCATAGAAACAGTCTGCAACTTACGGACCATTCATTTCTTTAAGAGCAGCAGCAAGGTCAGAAGGACTGGCAAAGCTTACAAAACCATAGCCCTTTGTTTTCCCAGTCCGTTTATCTCTGACAACCTAAACCGGATCAAGCAAACCTCAATCAAAAGATTGCATTAGAAATCATGAGTAGGATACATGATGATGAATAAATACTTAATCAGAAAACCACATTTGAAATCATATTGAAACTTCCTGAACCCTCGAATTGTAATTTTTCTTAAAAAAGTTATATACATATATTAAACAATCTGCCAAGTTGGTGGTGTTGGTTTGGATCTGGAATTTCCACCAACTTAATAATATACTGATTGTTCACAAGAGATCTACCAGACAGGGGAAGCCTTGACCAAAAACTGGATTAAAACTTAAGAGACAGTGAATAGCTTGCTCCAAAAAATCCAAATAGGTAAGAATGTACACATCTCAAGTTTTTGAATAAAAGCAATTAAACTTATAAACCCCAGTGGAAGATTCCATGTTCCTGTTATCCAATGAACTTCTCTGAATTTCTACTGACTATAACTCAAAGTTGCAAATCAAATAGAACCTAGCAATTGAATATTATATGTTGACCTTAACTATTCGTAACAAATACTAGTCGGTCAACATGGATCTTACTAACTTTAAGATCTTATGAGAAAAGGAAATCAACAAAAAGAAATGTAGAAAGCAAAAGTCGCAACACTAATTTCCAATGAACTGACTATTCGCATTTAAGAGCATAAACTATGTCACCGTTAAAAAATTTGAATTGTACTTTGATTTGTGGACAATGAGCAATGACGATGAAAGCTGGAGATGACAAGATATCATATCAATTTAATCACAAGAATATCAAATCGAATGTAAATTATGAAGCAAGACCTACCTTAAGGTACAAAAACCATTAACAACTCTGTCACTTCAAACAAAAATCTGAAGACGAAATAGAAAATGCTCACACTAATCCAGTCATTACTGAAAATACAAGAATTTGGAGTCAAAATAGGAGAACCACTTACCCGTGCCATGTTAAAGGAAGGGAAACGTGAAAATGCTTTGGTAAGAACATCGTCATTCACTTCATTACCAAGGTCACCACAAAAGAGCCGATAATCATCTGAAAATTCAAGGCTCAAGCAAATAAGATAAATCTCTAATCCTTATCAAAGTTTATGTGGGGACACATCATTCAGGAGAGAGGGAGAGATTTGTTTTTGGGGGGATTTGTGGTGGTGGTGGTGGCGGTGGGGGTGGGGGTGGGGGGGGAGGGAATTTCCAGAAGGAAAAAAAGATGAAAAAAAGTCCATTAAATCTAACGCCATATCCCCCATAAAACTAGAAGCTGTGTGACAGAAAAGCTTAAAGATCCTACGCGAATTTAAACTTTAGTTAAACACGAGTTCCACATTCATCATTTCAACACAACATCATATAACCTTGTTTTGACGTAAAATTTACCTTCTCCATTGCATTAATATATCATGTCTACCAGTTTGCTATTGTAATCACATCACACTTTCCTCATAGCCTAGACACCCACCATCTGCTACACTACAATTTAAGAACTCAGAACCCTAAGAAAAACCTTCTAAACCATACATTCAATTCCCATAGCAGAGAATCCAAATAACTTCCTGAAAATCCAAATTAACTATTCAAAAACCTTTCACGACCAAACTCAATAAACATCGACTCAAAATAGTAATAAAAAGCCATGATGATGATGATACCTTCGGGCCACTCAGCAAGAATAGGATCCTCCCATGTTTGACCAGCAGCTTTTCGAGGAACTGCTTTCTTCTTCGCCTCCACCTTGTTCTCCGCCTCGCTGCTCGCAATCGCCGCCTTCACGCTCTCCAGCGCCTCCGGCGTTATTATCTGCGCATCCCTCTCAAACAACTGCTGCGACTGTTCAATTTTTTTTTACAAAAAGAGTTTAATCACAAAATGAGGGGGCCTCTATTCCAAACCGCAAAAAACACACACACACACACACACACACACACACACACACACACACACACACACGCAGATACACGAAAACCTACCGGATATTGCGGTAAGGAGTATACGCCGGAAACCGGAGCAGGAGAGACAGGACCGATGACCGGAGGCGAAGGGATTTGTACGGCTGGAGCCGCATCATAAACCGCAGCGGCGTAATGCGCCGGTGTGGCGGCGGATTGCTGGAGGTGGAAAGGAACGGGGAAGTAGGTAGGGGCGTTGGAATATGTGAAATGCGATTGCGATGCTGAGGAAGACGATGCAGCCATGAAAACGAAAATCTAACGAATCACAGCTTCGAATGGAGCTTTCGAACTGTCACTCAAATGAATTGAGAATTGAAAATGGTGGCGCTTTCGATTTTGAGGTGGTAGTTGCGTTAGGGGTTTCCGATTCCGTTGGACAATGATACTTCTGTGGTGGTTGCTCCAGATTGCTCTGGAAATTTCTTCGGGGTTCTAGGTGGGCCCCTGTTAACATGCAATGGGTTCTAGGTGGGCCCTGCGTTTGTTTACGGCCCATATCCATGGGTTGTTTGTTAAGATACAAATCTTTAATTTTGACATAAAAAAAAATACAAATCTTTGATGGATATACACAATTAATTGGATACAATTTTTTATATTATGATGATTTGCTGCTATAAGGTTGATTTAGATTAAGTTAAGATTATCATATTAGGATTTGTCTTATTTCATATGTAATTAAGCATGTTATTATGCTTCTTGAGTTTGGACGCGGACGGTGGAGGAAGAAGAGGAATGGTGGATGGTGAAGGACATCCATGTGAGAATGAAGAAGAAGCAGAAGAGAAGGGACCCACCGCCACCGTTTTCATAACCCACGGATCCGGCCTCAACACCGGTTGACTCTTCCAAAAGATCTGCATCCTAGGCCATGGCCGCTCCGATAGTGGACGGGTTTGATCTTCTCTGCACCGCATGGAAGTGAAGATGAAGAAGAAGAAGATGAAGGTTGTTGTGGTGAATGAGAAGAAGAAAAAGATGAAGAAGAAAGAAGATATGAGAAGAAGGGTTGTTATGAGAAGAAGAAGATGAAGGTGGGAACTGATGATGATGAAGGGATGGGATTTGGGATGGAGGGTCAGAGAGTAAGAGAAAGGGAATTGGGGGTGGGTTTGGGGAGAGACGAAGAGATGCTGGGTGTGGGGTGGGGTGGGATTTTATTTTTTAATATTATTTTTATTAATAGTTAAGGGTAATTTGGTTAAAAAATATAATTGAAGTAGAAAAGGACGATTTTATAACGTTTTGTAATGTTGGGGATGATTTTAATAACAAAAAAAGGTTGGGGACGATTTTGATTTTCACCTCAAACCTTAGGGACGAAAAAAGTACTTAACCCTTTATAAAAGCTTGTATTCTTTATTACTTTATTTTTAAATCATTTTCACTTATATAAAATTTCATATCCAAATGTTTCTTAGTTATATGTGATTCAGAAAAGTGAAATAAATCTTTAATTCTTTTCTTTAGAGGCCAAAGACACACCTAAATATTTTTACCCAACAGACTACTATCTCTCTTTTCTTTGCATAAATTAGAATCTAAGAGCAAATCCTAAATTCAATCTGCCTCAACTTCCATCACCTTCATACACCAGTAAACACAATCAAATCAAGAAATCAAAACTCACACAAGCACATGCACATAGCACATAATCAGATAAAACACATAAGTGCAACACAACAATAAAATGCACACCAAAATAATTTAAGTAAATGCATATAATGCATGCCTGTCCTACTATCTGTGAGCTCACGTTTCGGTTATATTGCCAAACCTGACACATCTGGTAGCTACCCTAGACATACTCTCTCTGTCATTCATCCCTAAGACGAACATCCCATACTTATCACAAGTTGGTTTTAAAGGGAGAGTGCCCTATCACCTTTTCTTGGAGGCAGCACTACCCGGGAGAATTGATGAATCCATATTTCATGGTATTTATTTGCTCTAATTGGGTGGATTTCATTGACTTTTCTTTCATTTATTCATTGAAATAGCATAGTTTCATGATTTCTTCTTAAATTGTGCTTAAAAGTGAAAACATGCTTTTTAGGCCCTAAAATTACTAAATTTTATTCACTTTAATTTCATTTGATGCATTGATGTGTTTGTTGAGTGATTTAAGGTTTTGAAGGCAAATATGGATTAAAGAAGTGAGGAAAGAAAAGCATGCAAAATGGGAGAATTCAAGAAATGAAGGATTTGTAAAGCTGTCAAACCTGACCTCTCGGTACTAAATTTATCATAACTTGAGCGACAGAGGCTCAAATGAGGCAGTTTCAGTGGCATTGAAAAGCTAACATCCGAGGCTTCAAAATGATATGCATATATCTATAGTGGACATGAGTTTAAGTGTGCGTACGCACACAATGTGTGGGTACGCACGAGTCAATATTTAGCAAGTGTGCATACGCACAAACTTGTGCATACGCACAAGTCCTGGCACGTGGGGTTCATTAATTGCAACTCATTGGCAGTGAATTCTGGACCTCCAAAACCCAGTCCAACTCATTTATAAAGCTATTTCAAGCCAAATTCAAGAGGAAACAAAGGGGGGGAGCAATTAGGTTTAGCTTAGTATCATGTTGTAGGGTATTTTCTAGAGAGAGAAGATCCTTCTTCTCTCTAAAAATTAGGATTATTAGTTTAATTTCTCTTTAATTTCTCTTTTTAATTCTTGTTTTCATTTAGTTTCTTTTACCTTTCTTTGTTCTATTGCCTTAATCTTCTTAGTTTATCTTGTTAATTTCTCATTTTGGTTACTTTTTATGTTGATGAACTCTTGTTAATTTCTATTTCATTTAATGCAATTTATGTTTTCATGTTATTATTGCTCTCTTTAATTGTTGTTTATTAATTTCTTGTATTTGGTAGCTTTAGAATTTATTTTTGTTGTAATATAATATGCTTTTATTTTTATGCACACCAAGTATTTCATAAAATGTTTGGTTTAGTTTTAGTGTAGTTTTTCACACTCTTGGCTTGGAATTGAGGACTTTGGTAACTTTGAGCCATTGATGTCCATTCTTGACTGATAGATTAGGGTAGTTAGTTGATTTGGTTTCCATTGACGCTAGTCTTTCACTAAGTTAATTAGTGAGTTGACTAGGACTTATGGATTGAGATTAATTATGCCTATTTGACTTATCCTCGATGTTAAGATTGACTCTTCATAATCATCATAGGTTTGTGGTCAATGGCTAGGATAGGTAACCTTAACTCTCAATCCTTGCCAAGAGGTTTCTTAGCATTTGAATTTCCCTTTTTCTTAATTAATTGCTTTGAGTTTTAATTTCCTTGTATGCTTACTTATTTTCTTGCATTTTAATTTCTTGTCTCTTGCCATCAAACTCCATTTCCTCATAGCCAATAATTGAATACTCTATTGTAATTCCTAGGGAGAACAACCCGAAATTTCAAACTCCCGGTTATTTTGGGTTAATTGTGACATCTTTTGATTTAAACTTTGGTGTTGGTCAATTATTGGTTTTGAACTATACTTACAACGGAGAAATTCTATTTTGTTAAATTCCAAACCCACTTTATGAATCCATCAAGAATACCTAGCCACCCTTATGATTAAAGAGACTGTGATTCAACAAGAAAGGAAATCTTCAACCTAACTCGTGCATACCACAGTTTGAAAATTGAATCGAAGGGACTCCTCAACTTTCTACCCAATTTTCTGATACAACAAAGAGAAGGAATCAACCTCACTTGTCCATCGCAACACTGAACAAGCAGGACAAAATCAAAAGCCTTGCTAAGTGTAGGTGTCTCATCAGTAATGCAACCAGGACAAAACTCACGTCCTTGCCAATCAATAATCACATTTCAATCATAATCATGCAAGAGGGACAAAACCTCCATCCTTGCAAATACCATCACCAATCATAATCATCATCAACCATAATCATTATTGCACATAATCATCATCAACCGAAACCATCATTCAGATCATAATCATTACTAATCGTATCATCAATAACATAATCATAATCATCATTCATAATCTCTTATATATTTTAACTTAATCATAATTATCATCATAAGTCTCATATAAATCTCACTTTTTATTGTAAGCCTCTAATCAAATCTAATGTCTCACTATCAATATCATAACCAATGTAATTTTCATTGTAACGACGATCTAGTTTTTGGTGAAACAAACTTTTTCCTGAAGAAATAGAATTTTTTCTAAAGTTCAGTAAAGCAGGTACCTCTACTACGTAGTCAAGCACCTTTACTGCACAAGCAAGCACCTCACCATGCAGGCAACTCCCAATGCAATAGAAAATTGAGTTCTCAGGCCACTTCGGCAGAAAATTTCAAAATTATAAGAATTACGGTTTAGCTCACTGTAACTGCCTGATTTTCAGCGAAACGAGACTTTTTCCTGAAGAAATAAAATTTTTTCAAAAGTTCAGTGAAGCAAGAACCTCTACTGCACAGGCATTGCATCATCAAGTACCTCGCAACATCATCAATTACTAAACCAGTAGAAAACTACGTTTTGGAGCTACTTTGGCTGGGAATTTCAAAAATTCGAGAATCACGGTTAAGCTCGTCTCGACGAGCCAGACCAAAAAATTGAAAAAACAAAAATAATAATATTATTTTATTAATTTACCTTCTTGAGTTAAACTAGAGATAAGTTTAATATTATAATAACAGCCAAAATCTATCGGTACAAACTAATACCGGCGCTCTCCGATGAACTTAGCTATGCTAATGTATCATTATAGATCTTTTATCTCCGATATAATCATATCATTAATATCATTTATACCAGTAGCTCATATGTTTACTCTAGGAGTATAATTACTTGTGATCTAATACATCTAGCTTTAGTAATTATCTCCTTAGTAACATTTTATTAATTAATTTAGTGATTAACCATCCTAGGAATTTGGCCAGCCTTGATTTCAGCCACCTCCTACTTTCTTTCTCTTTTTCATATGTGACTTTGAGAAAGAAAATCAAGAAAGAAAAAGCTAGAAACTCCATAGCCACCAAGCTTTTAAGGTTCGACTATCTCCTTCCAAAAAACTCCCACAAAAATTTTAAATCGATTAAAGTGTTCTTCAACTCTTGTTCCTCTTCACAACCATGTTAGATTTGTCAACGTAAGTTAAGATATTTTTGTAGTAATCCTCTCTTAAAGGTTTGGCCATGGCTAAACCATGGAAGAACTTGATATTTTTTATGTTCTTTCTTAGGAACTCTTGCGTAGAAGTCTCAAGGAGCAAGAATCTATTAATTTTAGGGATAGAACAAAGCAGTGGCTTGACACTCAGCCCAAGGAGAGCTTGGATACTTGGAATAAGGGAATAAGGTGGTCAACAAATTTCTGACCAAGTTCTTTCCTCCTCAGCAACTGACTAAGCTGAGGACCGATGTTCAGACCTTCAAGCAAAGAGATAGTGAATCCCTCTATGAAGCCTGGGAGAGGTATAAATTGATGCTTAGGAAGTGTCCTCCGGATATGTTCTTAGACTGGATTTAATTACAAATCTTGTATGATGGAGTTTCTAAGACCCCTAAGATGTTTTTGGATAATTCTGCAGGGGAATCCCGTCACATGAAGAAGACTCCTGAAGAGGCTTATGATCTAATTGAGACAATATTTATATTCTTCTGAGAGGACCTTTGTGAAGAAAGGAGTTATAGAGTTGGATGCATTGGATGCTCTTCTTAGAACAAGGCTTTGTCTCAGAAAATGAGTGTTATTACTCAACACTTGAGTGGGATGCAAGTTTCAGCTGTTAATACTCAAGATGCTCTTTATGACATGAGTGGTGGCTTCACCGAAGGTGAGACTTATGATTATGCTCACTTCCCTCCTGAATAGGTTAATTTTATGGGGAATGCTCCTAGAAATCCCAATAATGATCCATATTCCAAGACCTTTAATCAGGGGTGGAGAAATCACCCAAACTTTGGATGGAGAGATCAACCTTAGAGGCAGCGGAATGTCAATAATTCTTAGGGCAATTTTAATCTGAACAATTTCAATAACTGCCAGTTCCAGTCCTCTCAACCATAACAACCACAAGCTCAGCCTTGAGAAGCTATTATTGCAGAATTCTCCAAAAATCAACATAGTTTTATGCT
The DNA here is from genome assembly GCF_059453495.1 of Arachis ipaensis. Lineage (NCBI taxonomy): Eukaryota > Viridiplantae > Streptophyta > Magnoliopsida > Fabales > Fabaceae > Arachis > Arachis ipaensis. The sequence continues at coordinate 61,072,544 of NC_142444.1, forward strand.
GGAAACTAGAGCTTCACTCAGGAACTTGAAGATGCAAGTGGGTCAGTTGAGCAAGCAAGTACCTGAGAGGCCTCTTAATACTCTTCCTAGTGATACAATAGTGGATCCAAGAGAAGAGTGCAAGGCCATTCACTTGAGAAGTGGTAAAGTAGCAAGTTCTGAGACCAAGGTTGATGAGGTGCCGGTTGAAAAAGAAGCTTCGGAGGAGAAAAAGGAGGAGGTAGAACACGCCCCTCCCAAGCATGCAGACAACCCCTTTTCGGTCACTCTTGATTCACATCCAATGCTGCCTAAGGCTCCTAAATACAAGTCAAAGATGTCATATCCTCAGAGGCTTCAAAAGGAGACTAAGGACAAGCAGTTTTCAAAGTTCTTGAAAATTTTTAGAACGTTACAAATTAATATTCCTTTTGCTGAGGTTTTGGAGCAAATACCTATCTATGTTAAATTCATGAAGGAGTTATTGTTAAAGAAGAAGCCTTTAAAGGGAGATGAGACAGTGGTCCTGACTAAGAAATGTAGTGCCATAATTCAAAGTAACTTGCCAAGGAAGATGCCAGATCTAAGGAGCTTTCAAATTCCATGCACCATTGGGAGCACTACCTTTGAGAAAGCCCTATGTGATCTGGGTGCAAGCATAAATTTAATGTCATTGTGTGTGATGAAGAAGTTACAAATCAAAAAGGAACAACCAACAAGGATAGAATTACAAATGGCAGATAAATCCTTCAAGCATGCACATAGAATAGTGGAGAATATTTTGGTCTAAGTGGGTAAGTGCTTCCTCCCAATAGATTTTGTAATTCTTGACATTAGGGAAGATGAAAACGCCTCCATAATCCTAAGAAGACCATTTCTAGGCACTGGGAGAGCTCCGATTGATGTAAAAAAAGGTGAATTAGTACTTAGAGTGCATAATGAGGAATTGGCCTTTCATGTCTTCAAAATTATGTATTTATTAGGAAGAGAGGAAAAGTGCATGCAGGCTGAGCTTATTGTTCCAAACCTTCAAGAACCTCCTGATAATACACAATGAGGTTTACAATTTCCACTGACATCAAACCTAAGTTTGGTGTTGGGTGTCCGTCATCCACCAATAATCCATATCCTTAGATTTTCTATTTATTTTGAATTTATTTAGTTTGTTTTAATTTCTTATAGTTTTTTTTTCTTCCTCCTTTTTATGTGTGTTTTGGTCATGTAGAGTGTTTAAAACAGGAACAGGTGCAATCAGAAGGAATTTCAGACCACCTTGGAGGACTGAGTTCGACCAAGGTGGCACCAAACTTGAGAATCTCAAGTTTGGCGCTGCAAATCCTTCAAATTGGAGGAATCACCACTGGAGGGATGGCGCCAAACTTGGATTGCCAAGTTTGGCGCCAACATGCACGCATTCCTTAGAGAACTTTGCTGGAAGGGTGGCGCCAAACTTGGAAATCTAGAGTTTAGCGCCATATATGCATCATTGAGAGAATTTCTTGCGGGGTGGGTGGTGCCAAACTTGGTGTTCCTTAAGTTTGGCGCCCAAAAAAATTTAAATTTTAATCTTTCTTGCCCTTTTATCATTCTCGGTTTCTTTTGAAATATTTTTGTTTTTACTCCTCCATGCGTTTTTTATGTCCCTCCTCATTTTTAGTTTTCTTTGCTTGAGGACAAGCAAAATTTTAAGTTTAGTATTGTAGAACACACTTTCTGTTTATCTTATCATCAATGGCACCAAAAAAAAGTGAATCACCTTCATGAAAGAGCACAACTTGGAATGAGATGGCCACCGTGATAACTAAGGTGGTTCAGTTCTTTTTTTTTTTTCACTTCCTGTTTCCCTTCTATTATTATTATTATTATTATTATTATTATTATTATTATTATTATTATTATTATTATTATTATTATTATTATTATTATTATTATTATTATTATTATTATTATTATTATTATTATTATTATTATTATTATTATTATTATTATTATTATTATTATTATTATTATTATTATTATTATTATTATTATTATTATTATTATTATTATTATTATTATTATTATTATTATTATTATTATTATTATTATTATTATTATTATTATTATTATTATTATTATTATTATTATTATTATTATTATTATTATTATGTTCCTATTTTTTGTTGCTTATCTCTATCTGTTGCATGATCTTTAGTATTTTTGGTTTCTTAGGTTTTAGTTTAATTCAGTTGTTTTTAATTTGAAAAGATGTCTCATCCGTCACTCACTGAGCTTGAATCTAAAAAGAAAAAGAAAAGAAGTGATGTCATGCATGAGAAATTAGGTTTATATTTAAGAGTAGTCTTGTTTACTTAAATGTGTTAGTGTTATCTGTTACTTTGAATGCATGCTATGAACAATACATATTTGAATTTAGATCAAGGATATTGATGCATGAGAAACATGAATTTAGAGAACTATTATGAATTGAAAATTCTTTCAATTAAACAAGAAATTGATCCTTGAAGCAAAAGAAACAGCAAAAAGAAAAAGAAAATAAAAGGCAAGGTCCAAAACTCTGAGCATCAATGGCTGGGAAGGTCAAGTATGATTAAAAGCTCAAAGAGTTATTTTTCTAACCATATGCTTGTGGTGTGAATGTGTCAAGTAAATCTTGAGATAGAACACTTAGTGTCAAATCCAAGTACAATAAAGAGTATGTAAAAGGCTCTGGGCACCACTGACTGAAAAAAGTTCAATAGAAAAGATCCAAACTCAAAGAGTCCCGCAGTTAAGTGCTTCTGGTATTTCTGTGTCAAGTAAAGATTGGGACAAAATATTTAGAGTCATGGCTAGGCTCAAGGTGTAAAGCACCAAAGAAAAGAAAAGAAAAGAAAATGATGTGTTCAAGGATTAATCCGAAGTTAAAAGGCAAGAGAATTCATAATACTATTCAGATTCTAACTCTGAATGAAATTAACATTCTTGAGCTTCAAAGGATAGTGAGAGGCGAAAACTATTCATGGTCACAGTGTTTTAACCACACTCAGAAGATAGACAGGAGCTTAATTGAATACTCAACTCTTATGCAAATTCACATCTCAGGTTTATACTATTTTCAGTTGCTTGAGGACAAGCAACAATTCAAGTTTGGTGTTGTGATGCGTGAGCATCTTTCTTATCTTTTCCTAGTAATTTGCATGTGAATTGGTTGAATTAAATTAAAATTTAGGAGTTTTAAGCCACCATGAATGCTACTTTGAATTATTTTGCAATTTGATTTATTACAGGTGGCATTTGGGCGAGTTGGACAGAGTTCGTGTAGAAGAAAAGCAAGAAAGTGGATGATGTTGTCAACCCTGACCTTCTCACACTCCAAAGAGCATAACTTGAGCTACCGAGGTCCAATTGACGCTCTTCTAGCGATATTGGAAAGTCAACTTTTAGAACTTTCCAACAATATATAATAGTCTATACTTTTTTTTCTGGAATCACAGCGCCAAACTTCATCCAACCCAAGTTTGGTGCCAGACTCATAATACGCCACATTTGATGCGGCCTTAGTGGCGCCAAACTTGATATACATCAAGTTTGGCGCTAGGAACTCATAAAGCTCTTATTGGATGCAATCATAGTGGTGCCAAACTTGAAAATTCCCATGTTTGGCGCCAGACTCTTGGCCTAAGAGAACTCTCACGTAATCTTGAGGATTGATGAGCGGATAATTTATACCCTTTTTGGTATTATTTTTAGGTAGTTTTTAGCATGTTTTAGTTACTTTTTATTATATTTTTATTAGTTTTATGCAAAAATTATATTTCTAGACTTTACTATGAGTTTGTGTGTTTTTCTGTAATTTCAGGTATTTTCTGGCTGAAATTGAGGGACGTGAGCAAAAATCTGATTCAGAGGCTGAGAAAGGACTGCAGATGCTGTTGGAATCTGACCCTCCTGCACTCGAAGTAGATTTTCTAGAGCTACAGAAGTCCAATTGGCGCGCTCTCAATTGAGTTGGAAAGTAGACATCTTGGGATTTCCGTCAGTATATAATAGTCCATACTTTGCCTGAGATTTGATGGCCTAAACTGGCATTTAAACGCCCACCAGAGACTCTTTTCTGGCGTTTAACTCCAAGAATGGCCTATGCACGTGAAAGTTTCAAAGCTCAGCCCAAACACTCACCAAGTGGGCCCCAGAAGTGGATTTCTACACTATCTGCACTTAGTTACTTATTTTCTGTAAACCTAAGTTACTAGTTTAGTATAAAAACTACTTTTAGAGATTCATTTTGTAACTCATGATATTTTACATCTCATACTGTAATTTCTACGGCATGAGTCTCTAAACCCCATAGGTGGGGGTGAGGATCTCTACTGTGTCTCAATGGATTAATGCAATTACTATTGTTTTCTATTCAATCACGCTTGATTCTGTTCTAAGATACTCATTCGTACTTCAATATAGAGAATATGATGATTCGTGACACTCATCATCATTCTCAAATTTATGAACGCGTGCCTGACAACCACTCCCGTTCTACCTGAGCTCAACGTAGTCATTGGGCGACAGCTTGAGTGCGTATCTCTTGGGTCTCTAATCCATGGACCGAGTCCGTGAGATTAGAACCTTCGTGGTAGAGGCTAGAACCAATTGGCAGCATTCCTGAGATTCGAAAAGTCTAAACTTTGTCCGTGGTATTCCGAGTAGGATCTGGAATGGGATAACTGTGACGAGCTTCAAACTCACAAATGTTGGGCACAGTGACAGTGTGCAAAAGGATAGAGAGATCCTATTCCGACACAAGTGAGAACCGACAGATGATTAGCCGTGCGGTAGCTGTACCTGGTATTTTTCATCCGAGACGAGAGATCCGACAGTTGATTAGCCGTACAGAAACCGTGCCTGGTATTTTTCATCCGAGAAGATGAATGGTAGCCATTGACAACGGTGATCCACCAACATATAGCTTGCCATTGAAGGAAGCCATGCGTGTTTGGAGAAGAAGACAGTAGGAAAGCAGAGATTCAGACGACAGAGCATCTCCGGAACCTCAACCTGTTCCTCATTACTGAATCACAAGTACCATTTATTTCATGTTATTTACTTTTCATAAAAAAAAAAATCATTTTTATCATTAATCTCCTGACTAAGATTTACAAGATAACCATAGCTTGCTTCAAGCCGACAATCTCCGTGGGATCGACCCTTACTCACGTAAGGTATTACTTGGACGACGCAATGCACTTGCTGGTTAGTTGTGCGGAGTTGTAAAAAGTGTAATCACAATTTCGTGCACCAATGATTTTGTTTGATTTAATTAGGTTTAGATTTTATTTTTTTTTTAAATTAAGCAAAGATATTTTAAGTTTTAGAAAATATATTTTATATTTATTAGGATTAGATATAAAAGGGAAAATATTCACCTTTTCGGTCTCTTTTCTCTTACGCACCTCATTCTATAGTTCTCAAATTTGGAGAATCCTAGTTTTCTCTCTGAGCAATGAGCAACTAAACCTCCACTGTTAAGGTTAGGAGCATTGTTTATTCTATGGATTAATACTATTACTCTTCTATTTTAATTAATGTATTGATTTCAAATTTCATGGATTTGTTTTCGTTCTTCATCTTAAGGATTTAGGTAGATCGAAGAATAACCTTTATTCTAATTGTGTTCATGCTAAATCTTGGAAAAGTAATTTACTTGAACAACAGCTTCAAAATAATTTTTCCTAAATCATTAATTATCTGGACTTAATGGGATACGTGACATATAATCCTCTTATATATGTGTAATTAGCAATGTTCTGAAAATTGGTTCAAACTGGCTGGTCGAACCGTGAACTGTTGACAAATATGGTTCAGACAGAAGGTAAAACCGACAGATTTAGAAATCTGAGTTGGACCGACAAACTGGCCGGGAACCAGTCTATCGAACCGAACTGTGACCCGGCCGATTTTTGAAATTGGCTGGCAAAACACTGCATTTTGCATGTTGAAGAAAGGGGCAAAGGGGATTGATGACAAGTCATCTTATGCTAGTTTTACAAGCATTTTTCATTTGTTTCATTAGGTTTTATGCACTTTCTTGCACAATAAGTAAGTGATTGGAGTGGATTTTCATGATTATTTTGAATCAATCAAACATCATTTATTTTGCACAAAATCATAAGGTTTATGCTAGAATTAATTGATTTTATGAATGATGCAAAGATCTTATAATTTTGGTGAGACTTTGATTGCCTGTTTGGTTGCTTGTAGGTGAAGAAATGAAGAGAAAGGGGAAGCAATCAGGGAAGCGTTACGTTCAAAAAGGAAGTGCCACGCTCAATAGCAAACAAGGCTAGCATTCACTTCCAAAGTGAGCGTGGCGCTCACTAAGTCACCTTTTTCGTGACTTTCTAGTTGGGAGGCCATCCTACTCACTAAGCAACGCTCGAATAGCTAACTGGGTGCTCACTAAAGGAGTGCTAGTGAAGAAATATGCACACCAAAGAAGCACCAAAGAGCCAGCGCTCAATGAGTGAACGTAGCGTTCACTAAGGGAGCGCTAGTAGAAGGAGTGCGCACGTGAGGGGGCTCACCAAGGGAGTGAGCACAACACTCAATTCATGCACGGAATGCTCCATTGGAAGGAGCTAGAATGCACCCCAACTCACTTTCATTCAAGGCCAACCCAAAGGCCCATTCCAAGTGCTTAATGCCTTAATGACTGAAAATAGAAAGTGTATAAAGAGGAGCAAGTTTGATTTGAGAAAGGAGGACTTGGGAGCATATTTTATTTTTCCTTTCTAGAATTTTAGAATTTGAGGAGTTGGGGTCAGATCTAAGTTTGCTTTCTGTGTTCATTTTTCTTTTCTTTTGCAACTTCTATTTTCTGTTTTGGGTTTTGAACTCAGATTGAAGAACTCCACTGAAATTCTTCATCTGAGAATCATCTATTACTTTTCCTTTTTATAGTTCTAAGAATTGGAAATTGGATCTCAATCTTCTTTTCTGTTTTCATTTTATTTCTTCTGCAATTTCTTCTTTACTTTTTGGTCAAGAGAGTAATTGAGATCTAGACTTCCTTGCTGTTTTTGTTACTCTCCTGCAATTGTCAAATTTCTCTTTTAGGATTTCATAATTGAGCTAAGCTTTCTTGCTGTTTTGATTCTCTACAATTTTTCATTTTTGTTTTAGTTCTTTTACAATTTCTCTTCATATTATACTTCTTTAATCCACTGCACTTCTATTTTCTAGTTCAATTTGAATCCCAATACCCAAATCCCCTTACTCTTAATGCAATTTAAGTTTCTTGTCAATTTAGATTCAGCAAATTTCAATACCTTGCACTTTAAGTTTCAGTTATTTACCTTTCTTGCAATTTAAGTTTCAGCTCTTTTACTTTCTTGCACTTTAAGTTTCTGCAATTCACTTCTTCTGCACTTTAAGATTTTGTCAATTTACCTTCTCCCTTTTATTTTCTTGTAATTTTACTTTTGTTAATCAAGTTTCACTCAAATCATCAAATATTCGCTTAACTAAATTCATCACCATACTAAAGTGGCTCAATCCCTCAATCCCCGTGGGATCGACCTCACTCTTCTGAGTTATTACTACTTGATGCGACCCGGGACACTTTTTGGTGAGTTTGTGTGGAATCATTTTTCCTCCATCAAGATTTTGGCGCCGTTGCCGGGGATTGATATAGATTGACAATGATTAAGTAGGGTGATAATCTAGATTAAGCATTTTTCCTTATTTTTGTCAAGCACACTAACTGTTTGAGTTTTTTTAAGTTAACATTAACCTCACTCTAGTAGTAGAGTGAATTACTTTTGGTTTCTGGTTTTGTGTGTGTTTTATGTTAGGAGGAAGAAGAGGTGAATCTACATCTTTCGATTCCGAACCAGAGAGAACACTTTTAAGAAGAAGAAGAGAGGCAAGAGGGAAGGGAGTTATTGGAGAAGAGGAATCAGAAGAAGAGAATCAAGAGATGGAGGATAACCTACCAAATCCACCTGATGGTGTGGCCATTAACAATGGCCAGCCTCAGAGAAAAGTCTTAGCTTCCTACATTATCCCCAACCCAAGGAATTGTGGGAGCAGTATCCTAACACCCAATGTCCATGCCAATAACTTCGAACTCAAACCTCCATTGATTACCTTGGTTCAGAATAATTGTCAATATGGAGGAAGTGTTGCTGAAGATCCAAACCAACACCTCTCTGTATTTTTGAGAATTTGTGACACTGTCAAAACCAATGGAATCCACCCTGACATATACAAGCTTCTTTTATTCCCATTTTCACTGAGAGACAAAGCCTTACATTGGTTAGAAACCTTCCCTAAAGAAAGCATCACCAACTGGGATGATTTGGTTAGCAAATTTCTAGCCAAATTCTATCCACCTCAAAGAGTCATTAAGCTAAAAACTGATGTGCAAACCTTCAGATAGCAAGAAGGAGAATCATTGTATAAAGCTTGGGAGAGGTATAAATTTCTGATCAGAAGGTGTCCAAAAGGAATGTTCAGTGAATGGGTGGCGTTGCAGAATTTCTATGAAGGCTTGTCCTTACCCTCTAGGAAAGCTTTGGATTATTCATCAGGAGGATCTTTGAAAATGATGAAAATTGCTCAAGAGGCACACGATCTTATTGACATGGTGGCCAACAACGAGTATTTCTACTCTTCTGAAAGACAAGCAGCCCCAAAGAAAGGTGTATTTGAATTGGAAGGAGTTGATACAATATTAGCTTAGAACAAACTCATGCACTAGCAACTTCAACAGCAAATTGAGATGATGACAAAGTGAATGGATGGATTACAACTTGCAGCAGTGAGCACAACTAACCAACCATCAGTGGTGTGGGGACGGCAGGAGGAAAGCTATGAAGAGTAGCAGCCTGAATAAGTGCAGTACATACACAATCAAGGTCCTGGGCCAAATGATTTCCATGGAGATACTTACAACTCATCTTGGAGAAACCACCCCAATCTGAAATGAGGAGAAAACCAGAACCAGTAGCCTTGGCAGAGAAACTCAAACTAGAACAATTCCAGAAACACAAACCACTAAAACCATCAAAACACTAACCAAAATCCATACAGAAAACCACAAAACAATCAACCTCAATCCAACTACTATCCACCCAACAACCCATCCACTAACCAAAATAACTATCATCCACCCTCAACATCCCATAATCTACCACAACCACCCCAAGAATCTCAAAGGATCTCCAACTTGGAGATGATGATGGAGAAAATGATCAAACATCAAGAATTGGCCAACAAGAACCATGAAGCTTCATTAAGGAATTTGGAGAAACAAATTGGACAGTTGTCCAAGCAAACAGCAATTGAAAGGCCAACCAATGCATTGCCAAGTGACACTATTCCCAACCCCAAGGAAGAATGCAAGGCCATTCAACTTAGGAGTGGAAAGACATTGGAGAATAACAAAGAAGCAAACAAGAAGCCAGCGGAGGATGATAAGGCTGACAGTAAGAAGAAAGTAACAATTGAAGAAAAGAACCAAGAAGAGCTCAAGGCCAAGGATGAGGAACCACAAGCTTCAAAGAAGGGGAAGCAAGCTAGTGAGGAACACTCACAAGAACAGAGGAAAGAGGTGAAGCCTTACACTCCTCCTCTGCCATACCCTCAAAGACTGCAAAAGGAGCAGAAGGATCAACAATTCCCCAAGTTCTTAGAAGTTTTTAAAAAGCTGGAGATCAACATTCTACTTTCTGAAGCATTGGAGCAAATGCCTTTATATGCTAAATTTCTCAAAGAGCTCATCAACAAAAAGAGAAGCTGGAATGAAAAAGAAACAATATTCCTAACCCAAGACTGCAGTGCAGTAATTCAAAAAGGCATCCCGCCAAAACTCAAAGATCCTGGGAATTTCTTTTTGCCTAGAACCATTAGTAACATATTCATTGATAAGGCATTATGTAATTTGGGATCAAGTATCAACTTAATGCCCTTATCTATGATGAGAAAGTTATCCATAGAAGAAGTGAAACCTATAAGGATGACCTTGCAACTTGCTGACAGATCCATGATAACCCCTAATGGAGTGGTCGAGAATCTCTTAGTCAAGGTGGATAAGTTCATTTTTCCAGCGAACTTTGTGGTTTTAGATTGGATGAAGAGGAAAGTGACTCCATCATACTAGGAAGGCCTTTCCTAGCCACAACAAGGGCCATCATTGATGTAGAAAAGAGGGAAATGACTTTGAGAGCACATGATGAGAATATCATTCTGAATGTCTTCAAGAAAACGCAGCATACTATTGGAAAGAATAGCTGCATGAGAGTTGAAAAAAAAACTTGAACTGGAAGGAAGAAGCCAAGGAGGCATTCATCAGCTCACCTGTGAAGCAAGAGATGGACAGTGGAGAAGAAAAAGAAGGTAATATGAAAAGAGTGAAGAGTTGATCATTGGGAGGAAAATCCCTGACATAAAACCTGCTGCCAAGAAAGAAGGGCCACCAAAGAAAGAAAAAAAGAGCAAGAAAAAGGTTCCAAGAGGATGGAGAAACAAAAGAATACCAACTGAAGGATTCTCAAAAGGGGACAGAGTAAGATTGATCTACCAGCAATTGGAGACAGATCCATAAATTGATGATTATTACATCCTCAATAAGATACTCTCACTGGAGCATATGGAGATTGATCATCAACGCACAGGAAGAAGGCTCACAGTAAGAGGGGACAAACTAAGGCACCACAATCATCAGCCACCCTAACAAGGGAGCAATGTCAAGCTAGTGACATTAAAAGAGCACTTGTTGGGAGGCAACTCAACCAGAGGTAGTTTTCTTTTCCTAAACTATTTCAATAAAAAGGTTAAGTAGACTTATCTGTATTGCAAGGAGCTAAGTTTGGTGTTGCACACCAAAATAATTTAAGGGTGAATGAAGGATGCTAAGTTTGGTGTTCCACCAAAAATCTCATTTAAAAACACATTTCAACCCTTTGCATAAATGGTTACTAGCTCCAAGCAATCAGGGAGACCACTAAACCATTGTCTGTTTTCTAGTTTTTAATTTTATTACTTTTAGCAAAAGCACAAGGTTTCATGTAACTGATGCATCATAGACAGTAGCAAGGGACTAAGTTTGGTATTTTCTCACCAAAGTAAGTTCAAGAACCTACAATAATTCATTTATGCTAACCATCTGCCTAAGTGCTTGGAAAAACAAGCAACTTCCAATAATTGTGTAGAAAAGACACTTAGCATCTTAAAAGAATCATCACCAAGGGGAATGCAAAAGTAAAAGATGATGATGACAAAAGGAAAGTTGCAAGACACTCCTGAGAGGTTGTATTGTCACAAAATTCACTCTGCTTTGAAATAATCTGAATGAGAAGCTGCTGTTTACCTTAATACTTAGTGCAAATAGTGCAAATTTTGATGTCTGTTAAATGTACTAGTGGAAATGCTTGTTATCACTCATCTGCATTAAATTCATGTCTTGTTTCCCTTTTGCATCAATAAGAGAAAATGTTTGAAATAGAAAGTGTTTGTCCAATGTAGTAGGAATTAGAATAAAGACTTGTGGTGGTAATTACTTGATTGGATGATAAGTTTAATAATAAAAGCTGCAGAATAGAATATTCTTTGTACTGTGAACTCATTTGCTATTATAAAACCTTTTATTAATGAACATCCCTGGAAAATGAAGAAAGGTAAGAAGGAAAAAGAAAAGAGAAGTCAAGGACTTTTCAAGCATTTTTCACTTGTTTCATTAGGTTTTATGTACTTTCTTGCACAATAAGTAAGTGATTGGAGTGGATTTTCATGATTATTTTGAATCAATCAAACATCATTTATTTTACACAAAATCATAAGGTTTATGCTAGAATTAATTGATTTTATGAATGATGCAAAGATCTTATAATTTTGGTGAGACTTTGATTGCTTGTTTGGTTGCTTGTAGGTGAAGAAATGAAGAGAAAGGGGAAGCAATCAGGGAAGCATTGCGTTCAAAAAGGAAGCGCCATGCTCAAAAGCAAACAAGGATAGCGTTCACTTCCAAAGTGAGCGTGGCACTCACTAAGTCACCTTTTTCGTGACTTTCAAGTTGGGAGGCCATCCTACGCACTAAGTAGCGCTCGAATAGAAGCAATCAGGGAAGCATTGCGTTCAAAAAGGAAGCGCCATGCTCAATAGCAAACAAGGATAGCGTTCACTTCCAAAGTGAGCGTAGCACTCACTAAGTCACCTTTTTCGTGACTTTCAAGTTGGGAGGCCATCCTACGCACTAAGCAGCGCTCAAATAGATAACTGGGAGCTCACTAAAGGAGCGCTAGTGAAGAAATATGCGCACCAAAGAAGCACCAAAGAGCCAGTGCTCAATGAGTGAACGTAGCATTCACTAAGGGAGTGCTAGTAGAAGGAGTGTGCACGTGAGGGGCACACCAAGGGAGTGAGCGCAGCGCTCAATTCATGCACGAAACGCTCCACTAGAAGGAGCTACAATGCACCCTAACTCACTTTCATTCAAGGCCAACCCAAAGGCCCATTCCAAGTGCTTAATGACTGAAAATAGAAAGTGTAAAGAAGAGCAAGTTTGATTTGAGAAAGGAGGACTTGGGAGCATATTTTATTTTTCCTTTCTAGAATTTTAGAATTTGGGGAATTGGGGTCAGATCTAAGTTTGCTTTCCATGTTCATTTTTCTTTTCTTTTGCAACTTCTATTTTCTGTTTTTGGTTTTGAACTCAGATTGAAGAACTCCACTGAAATTCTTCATCTAAGAATCATCTATTACTTTTCCTTTTTATAGTTCTAAGAATTGGAAATTGGATCTCAATCTTCTTTTCTGTTTTCATTTTATTTCTTCTGCAATTTCTTCTTTACTTTTTGGTCAAGAGAGTAATTGAGATCTAGACTTGCTTGCTGTTCTTATTACTCTCCTGCAATTGTCAAATTTCTCTTTTAGGATTTCATAATTGAGCTAAGCTTTCTTGCTGTTTTTCATTTCTGTTTTAGTTCTTTTACAATTTCTCTTCATATTATACTTCTTTAATGCACTGCACTTCTATTTTCTAGTTCAATTTGAATCCCAATACCCAAATCCCCTTACTCTTAATGCAATTTAAGTTTCTTGTCAATTTAGATTAAGAAAATTTCAATACCTTGCACTTTAAGTTTCAGTTATTTACCTTTCTTACAATTTAAGTTTTAGCTCTTTTACTTTCTTGCACTTTAAGATTTTGTCAATTTACCTTCTCCCTTTTATTTTCTTGCAATTTTACTTCTGTTAATCAAGTTTCACTCAAATCATCAAATATTCACTTAACTAAATTCATCACCATACTAAAGTTGCTGAATCCCTCAATCCCTATGGGATTGACCTCACTCTTGTGAGTTATTACTACTTGATGCGACCTGGTACACTTGCCGGTGAGTTTGTGTGGAATCATTTTTCTCCCATCAGGGATCGAACCCTAGTCTCAGTGTCTCACCCACAGATCCACTCACCCCTCTCCTCTCTCCTCTTAAGCCTCCACAGTCCACTTTCACATATCGCTCTCAGTTCTCACGTCTCCGGTCTCCACCTCGAGCTTTCAGCGCAACTTCCGTCTTGTCCCGCCATCACAACATCCATGGAGCCATCACTACTGTTCGTGCAGCCACGCTCCATTGCCAAGTTAGCCCTCAAAAATCGCAGCCACCTCCAGTGTAGGAGTTGACGTGGGGATCATAATTGTTTACCGCCCATGCATGTTTTGGGGATCATGGTGGTGTATCGCCCACAAGGTGGGGATCATGGTGTTGTACCGCCCACTAGGTAGGGATCGTGGTTCTTTTCTGCCTATCGGCTTCCAAGAGAACGACATCCGGGTTAGCTACCAGGTGTGTTGGGTTTAGCATGATAACTGACAGGTGAGCTCATGATCAGTAGGGCAGACATGCATCATCTGTATTTGATTGATTTGTTTGGATTTGCTACTTGTTGTGGCTTATTTATTTGTGTATATCAAGTGACAATGTGCTAATTGCTTTACCTGAATTTACTTGTGTATTATTTGTTTATCTTGCTTGTGTTTGAATATCTGAGAGGTCCCTTATACTGGTGTCAATTAATGCTGATGGTCGTTCTGTTTAGAGTTTGTTACCACTACTGAACTAAATGATTGGATATCAAAGTTATTAAGTTTGAACCATTGTGACAATAAGAGAACTAATGACTTGTATTAAGGAGAGTTGAGAACTCGAAATCACTAAACATATCCAGACTAAATATTGAGAATAAAATAGATACTATTGAGGTGAGACTGAGTTTGATAATGACTTATTTAAAGTAAATGAAATTGAGTATATATGCATAGCTGAGATTAGTCTGTTTACCCTGTTCGAATCAGAGAGGACCCTAGGTTTGTATTTTGTCTGCTGGAATTTTAGGATTACCTAGTGGGTTTGTGTAGTCTTTACATCGTCTCTATTTGGAACTTTTACTCTGCTGAGAACCCTGTAAAAGATTATGTTCTCACCCGTTTTGGGAATTATTACCTTTCAGATGCAGGATGTGACGCACTTCCTGAGGGTGCAGGATCTCTTTTGGGAAATGAAGATTTATTTTGGACTCTACATTTTGTATCTCAGTTATATATTCTCCACTTTTGTATATTAACTTGTATATTCCTCTTAGAGGTTAATTTTGGAGAAATAGGATTTATGTTTACTGTCGTCATACTTTTGGGATTGTATATTTTTGTCTAGCCGACCTTTTCTTCGCAGGTCGAGACTAGTACTACTTATGTATTTTTTTTTGAATCCTTTACATATTTCCTTATCTCTTTTGTTTTCTCGGTTATGCGCCTTTATTCTTAATGCTTCGCGAGTGATACATACTTGTTTTGATTATTCTTTATTCATAGGCTCCTAATTAACAAATAATTCTTCAAATACTATGTATATATTTTATTTTTAAGGATCGTAATACCCCACCACCTCTAATTTATGACTATAGCGTAAAGCTCTGTGTGGTATGGTAGGGTATTACAAGTCAGCCTTTTCATCTCCAATATTGCATTGCACTTGTCCTAGTTGGCTTACCCCTTTGGGTGAGCATTGATGCGTAGCATCTTTAGCTTTACTTTCTTAGTTATTTCTTATAAAAAAGCTAATGAATCTTGAATGATATTGCTTGGAAATGAGGAATTTAAATGATTATTGGGAACACTACTTTGAGTGCTTTGTCCTCATGATTTTTCAGAGAAATGAAACACTAAACTAGCACAAAAGGAGCAAGCAAGTGAAGTGGTGTGTGAATTAAGTGTGAATGGCATGTATGTGGCGTGTGAACTCAAGTGTGAAGTGGTGTGTGCTTGGCGTGTTTAAAACCACATGCCTTTGAGCTTTGCAAGAGCTTCAATCTTCGTGTGGGAGCTGGCGTGCCTGGGAAGTGGCACATTGGGCCACTATCCTAGAGGACCAAAATGGGCATGTGCATTGGTGTGTGGCTGGCGTGTCTAAAACCACACGCCTTTTTGCCTCAATCAACCTCATGCTTGGCGTGGGAGCTGGCATGCCTGAGAAGTGGCATGCTGGGCCACAATTCCAGAAGACACTTTGATAAACTCCAATTTTAAAGTTTATCTGGTTTTAAATTTGGTGGATTTTATTAATTCTTTTCACATTTATTGATATAAATTGCATACTTTTATGATTCCTTCCTAATTATGCTTCATAATTTAAAACATGTTTCTTAGACCTTAAAAATGATAAATTTTAATCTTCTCCTATTACCATTCGATGCCATGATGCATTTGTTAAGTGATTTTAGGATCTATAGGGCAAGAATGGCTTAGAGGATGGAAAGAAAGAATGCCAAAAATGGAAGGAACATGAAGAATAGAAGTTGTGAGAGGCTGGTTCCCATGCGCACGCGTGGCTTCTACGTACGCGTGATAATTACGAAGTTCGACCGACCGACACGCGTGACCTTCCACATACACGCGGCTTGTGTAGAGTTCCGTGATGCGCACGCGTGACCGACGCGTACATATGACGAGGAATGTTTGCAATGTGTGTCTTAATGTTGGTTATGTGAATATGTAGATAGTGTACATACTTTACTTGCTTTAGTTTGTTTTTATTTAGGTCTTTTTAATGCATGAGCTTATGGTTTTCAAGTTGAATGACTCGATCACAATCGGATCCTAGTTTAGCCAAATTTGATCTTGAACTTGAAAGAACTTTACTTCATATTTGGCAAGCTAGACGTCGGTTGGATTATACGGCTAGTGCATCAGCCTCTCTTGAGGAACCTTCCGACACACTAGTCCAATCCGAGAGTGATTTAGAATCCTCATTCAATGAAGGAACTTCTTATTCCTCTGTTGAAACTGTTGACATATCCTTGAGTACTGCAGGTGACAATCAAATGGCGGAACTTTGAAGGATCACCTTGCATAAGCAAGGAGTATCGGATCTTGTTCTTCAACTGCTGCAAGCACGGTATCCAAATGTAGATCCTAGTTTTTTATTGAAGAATAACTTGATCAATTTGTTGCCTAAGTATCATGGATTGCCGGGCCAATACCCTATTAGATACTTGAGAGATTTCCAAGTGGCTTATTCTACTGCTAGGAGGCATGGTTCCGATGAAGTTGCTGTTATAGTCTTTGCTTTTCCCTTCTCTCTTGAAGGACATGCAAATGAGTGATTTTACTCTCAACCCGACAAAGTGGTAACCGACTGTGATCTATTGAGAAGGGAATTCTTTGACAAGTTTTTCCCTCTGAAAAGGATTAACTATATCCGGAAGGAGATTTCTGGTATTATGCAAAGGGACCAAGAGACGCTCCATGAATATTGAACTAAATTTAAGAGATTGTTGGAGTCTTGTCCCATCATAGAATGGATGACCCCTTGCTCATTAGCTACTTTAGTGGAGGCCTTTGTGCTCAAGACAAAAGGCTTCTTGCTGCATCAAGTGGTGTCTCTCTTGTTAAATACAAGATGATGGATGAGGCATGGAAGTTGCTTAATGATGTGGCCAAAGCTACTCAACATGCTAGAGTGAGAAACAATCCTCCAAAGAGTGTGGTGAAAGTGTCTTCTCTCGATTCGACTTTGACCAAGGTGCTTGAGGAGATGACCACTCTTCTCAAAGAGATTCATCAAGGACAAAAATTATCTTCATCAATCCAAGCCATTCAAGCCCCACCTTAAATTGTACAAATTAAGGGACCTCCAAGGGTGTGTGGTGTGTGCTCTTGCACTGCACACTACAGCGATCAATTCTCTCAAATCCAAGGAGACTACACTTGTGAGGTAGCTAACCCTTACAATAACCGTTCCTCCTACCATCCTGAAAATCAAGGAATTTACTCTCATGGTAATAACTATAATCAAGGATGGCAGGACAACTCTCAAGGAAACAACTACAATCAAAGATGGAATCAAGGGCCACCCAATCCCCCTTCTCAATACTAAAACAATTACCAATCTTCTTCTCAACCACCATTCAACAACAACTCATGCCAAGACAATCAAAATCACCATAATCAACTATTTTATCACTCATAACAAAGCCAACCCAAACACCAAAGATACCAACTACCTCACCAAAGACCACAAGCTCCTACCAATCAACCTTCTTCTTCCACAACCTAACCATCTATTGAAGAATCTCTTCGTCTATTCCTCCAAGAAAAAAAAAGAATCTGATCTTTGGTGGAGAGACAAGAAACCCAAATGGCCTCTATAGCCGAGATACTCTCTAGAATGTCCTTGCCTCCTCCCACCAACACTATCCCAAGCTTCTAGCTCTTCTAGATTTCTTTCCCAACCCCTTCCTAACCCAGAAGGTGGCCTTAATACCATCACTCTAAGGTCCAAAACTACGTTGGAAGAAGTGACTCCCAAGACCATGAAGGACATCCATGAGGAAGAGGTAGTTATTGAAGCACAAATTAAAGATGATGAGGAGGAACCAATGCAAGAAGGAGGTGAAGTGAACATAAAGGAGCCTAAGAGGAAGGCCATAGTGGATGAGTTCATTCCCATTCCATTACCCTCCATGGTGAAGAAAGCCAAAAAAGACTCTAGAGTTTGACCTCAATATGTTGTAAGTCTTCAAGAAGTTTGAGGTAACAATCCCTCTCCTTGATGCTATCCAACAAATTCCTAAATATGCTAAGTTCTTGAAGGATTTGTGCACACATAAAGATAGAATTAGTGAGCTTGAGACTTTTTCTTTGGGTAGCTCTATATCTTCTTTGATGAACCCTATTCCGGAGAAGTATAGTGATCCGGGGCCATGCTTGGTTTCTTGTTGGATTGGTGACGTTGTTTTTTATGATTGTATGTATGATTTGGGTGCATGCGTGAGTGATAAACCACTATTTTATGGTTTATCTTGTGCTCAATTGAGTGGTTTTTATCAATTCTTCACTCGCTTATTCATACTAATTGCATGATTTTGCATTTCCTTCCTGATTTTGTGCTATGATTAAAAACATGCTTCTTTGGCCTTATATTTGCTAATATTAATTTCCTTTTATACCATTTGATGCTGTGATATGTGTGTTAAGTGATTTCAGAGATTACAGGGCAGGAATAGCTCAGAGAATGGAAAGAAAGCATACAAAAGTGGAAGGAATACAAGAAATTGCTAAGCTGTCCAGCCTGACCTCTTCGCACTCAAACAGTCATAACTTGAGCTACAGAAGTCTAAATGAGATGGTTCCAGTTGCGTTGGAAAGATAACATTTGGGGCTTCGCAACGATATATAATTTGTCTTAGCTTCCTCAAAGCCAGGTGATGCGAACGCGTGGATCACGCAGACGCGTGACCTAGCAAAAACCCAATCCGCGCGAACGCGTGGACGACGCTTCCGCGTCACTTTTCCGCGACTTGTACGTACCAGAAATCGCTGGGGGCGATTTCTGAGCTGTTTCTGACACAGTTTTTGGCCCAGAAAATACAGATTAGATGCTATAAAGTGGGAGAACGCATCCATCCATTAAGATGTCTTCCATTATTCACTTTTCATAATTTAGATGTAGTTTTTAGAGAGAGAGGTTATCTCCTCTCTCTTAGGATTTAGGATTAGGATTTCAATTTAGGATTAGAATTTCTCTTAAAGGAATTAGGATTTCTTCTTCTCAAATTCCAGGTTTAATATTCCTTTTATTTATTTTCTCAATTTAGTTTATGAACTCTTTATGTTTGGATTGATTTTCTTTTATTAATGCAATTTGAGGTATTTCAGAATTATGATTGCTTTCCTTTATTATCTAAATAATTTAGATTTTTCCCTTTTAGCATTGGTTGATTAATTGGTAACTCTTGAGTTGTCAAACTCATCGTGATTGATAATTGTTATCTTTGTTGATTGATTTAAATTCCTATAACTCTAGTCTTTCCTTAGGAGTTGACTAGGACTTTAGGTGTTAAATTGATTTATCCACTTGACTTACCTTCATAGTTAGAGGTTGACTTAGTGGGGAGCAAAATATAATTCTCATCACCATTGATAAGGATAACTAGGATAGGACTTCTAATTTTCATACCGTGCCAAGAGGTTTATTAGCTATTGATTTACTAATTCCTACAATCTATTTTTTCTCATTCAAACCTTTTTCAAAAATCCAAAAATATTGTTTTCCACAACCAATAATAAATCGTACTTCCCTGCAATTCCTTGAGATACGACCCGAGGTTTAAATACTTCGGTTATAAATTTTATTGGGTTTGCTTAAGTGACAACCAAAAATTTTGTACGAAAGGATTCTCTGTTGGTTTAGAAACTATACTTACAACGCGATAATATTTGTGAAAGTTCTTTACCGATAGAAATCAGATCCGTCAAAAATGGCACCGTTGCCAGGAAATTGCAAACGTGTGCCTTATTATTGGTTATTGTAAATATTTGCTTTTTGATTTGTTTTTATTTTTGTTTTTATTTTTGCTTTTTCGTAAATTAAGAGGTTATTGGTTTTTATTTAGTTATAAATTTTTTTTTCAGATTTTTATTTTAAAGTTTTTTTATCTTATCTTATCTTAGTTTTAAATTTCAAAATTCAAATCTTTTTTCAAAAATCATATCTTTTTCAAAATCTTATCTTATCTTATTTCAAATTCAAATTTCAAATTTCAATTAAATTCCAAAATTCAAAATTCAAATTTCAAAATTTAAATTTAAAATTTTAAAAATCAAACCTTTTCAAAATTTAAATCTTTTTTAAATCTTTATCTTATATTGTTGACTTTTTCAAAATTCAAAATTCAAAATTTAAAATTCAAAAATCAAAATTCAATATTTAAAATTCAAAATTTTAAATTTCAATAACCTTTTAATTTAAATTTGTTTTTATTTTCGTTTTTAATTTTTATTTGCTATTATGAGTTCTCACCCCATCGCTTTAAATTTGGTTCCAATGTTGTTGTAAGAAATGAAAACTATAATGAAAATAGGCATCAAGGTTGGAAGAATCAAAGATGGGAGGAGCCACAAGGATTTGATCAACCCTCTTGGCAACAACCCCCTCCAATGCACTATAACCAACAACTATTCTGTGATGCATACCAAAATGATGACTATGGTGGACCCCCTTGTAGTTACCAACAAGTCCCGCCATATGCTTATGAACCATCTCCTCAACACAACTCTGGACCACCATACTCACAAGCCCCTTACCACCAAACACCACCATATGACCCTAACCTATATCCACCACACCAACCACCATATGAACCACATCCAGAACCACCACCTCAATATTCACCATCTCCATATCCTTATCAAGAAGAACCACCTTCCTATTATGAACCCTTTCTCCAAAATAATGAACCCTCATATCCATCCTAATCTCCAATGGATGACATACTTCGTGGTCTTCTTCAAGGGCAAGCAAGGATGAAAAGGGATGTACTGGAATTAGCGACTACCTTAACCGAGGTAGTAAATCAATTAGCTTTCCAACATCTAAGCACTCAAGGAGCCCCCACGGTTTCATGTGGAGAATCTACTGAAGAACGTAGCATGAAGGAGACACTAGAAACTCCGGTGGACAGTGAGCAACACGACTTGGTATTGGAGCAATTGGAGGAAGCCGTGATCGTTGAAGAGGAAGAAGTAGTTGAAGACTTGGGAGATGCGGAACCTCCATGGGAAACTCAAGTCATAGAGCCCCCTTCTAAGGAGTTTGAAATTGATGTTGATGTGGGTGTACAACCTCCAAAGCATATCATGGTTGAAGACTTTGAAGGAGATGATCAAGAGATGGATTCAATCATTAAAGAATTCTTATCTACAATTGAATCCTCTCCCATTGGACTTGAGATGGAGATTCAAGAAGAAGAAGCACAACCTCCTATGCCCTTGGTAAGTAATGAAAAAGAGATTGAATTGGAAGAAATCTACCAAGAGGAAGAAGTTGAAATTGACGAAGCTTGCAAAGAGGTGGAAGTTGTCAAAGAAGAGTCCAAGGGAATAGAGCTGGAAATCACCTTGCCAAGGTTGCTGGAGACCTCTCCCCCAAAGCCATCACCATCCATCCCTTCATTCAAGTGGGTAAATCTCTCATCTCTAAGCTTAATTAGTCCACTTGAATATGCTTTGCTTGAGACAGATGGGCAACTCAGAGCCTTTTGTGGCTATAAGAGTAAGAGAGAGATGGTTAGTGGTAAGAGTTGTCATGCAAAGTTCAATATGGTTGCCTACTCCAAATTGAAGTACAAAGGTTGGTGTAAAGCTCATCTGAATGGGTCTAGGAAGTTGTTTGGCTGCTTTAGTGAGAATTCAGATTGCCTACCACCCGGTTGGAACATTAATGATCAACAAGAAGATGGGTACAAAAGCAAGGTTTGGGACCCCGGAATTCAATCTAGCAATCAACACTCTTGGGGCCTTGTCACTTGCTTTGACTTGCTTGAAGGCTTTATACGCCTAGTTTGGGATCCTGGAGGATATTGGAATTGCAAACATTGGTAGGGATTCCTGGATCAATACAAGCACAAGCCACCATGACAAGGAGCTCACCAAATGTCCAACTTAAGGACTATAACTAAAAGTGCTAGGTGGGAGACAACCCACCATGGTATATTCGTTCCTTTTTATTCTTAATCTTATTTTATTTCATTTTTACTAGTGTTCGTTCATAATTTCTCCATATTCACCTGGATTTCGCATTTGCATCTGCATATTGCATATAAAAAAAAATGCACGCGATGCGTAAGCGCCGTTGACGCGTCCGCGTCACAAGTGCATTAAGAAGAAAAGAAAAGTGAACAGAGAGTCACGCGAGAGCGTGGCTGGAGGCGTGCGTTTAGGCACAAATATGCCCACGTGACCGCATCACTGACGCGGCCGCGTCATTTGAAAAATAGCTTCCCCACGCATTCGCATCACCTACGCGAATGCGTGGCTCTGTAAAATCGACGTAAAGGGGTGTATGGCAGTATGTTGGGCTGGAATGGGGCTGGACTCATGCTGGAAGCCCAAGCCCTCCCATGCGAACGCGTTCCCCACACAGCCGTGTCGTTTTCCAAAAATGGTCATCCTCGCGATCGCGTCAACTACGCAACTGCGTCACCCAAAAATTTGGCAAAAAGAGTTTCGAACAGAGAGTTTCGCGAACGCGAGGCTGCACTCGCGCCAATCGCACAAATCCGGCCACGCGATCGCGTGTTCAACGCGTTCGCGTCACTTGACGTTATCACACACTACGCGACCGCATCACTCACGCGTCTGCGTCGCCTGCGCCACACAACTTATCTAAATCAGCGCCAATTATCTTATCTTTTCTTTTCTAATTCTAATTTCTTCTATCTTTCCTTCTTTCTTCTTTCTTTCTTACTTTATCTCTTTCACTTCTCATTCTTTTTCACCTTCATTCTATTTTACTTAATTTATTTACATACTTTCATTCATTACATTTTAATTTTGTGCATATTTTTACTTTCTTTTCTAAATTTATTACTTTTCTGTTGGTGTTGAATTTTCTTATTTAACTGTTGCATCTTCTCTTGAATTATTTTGGATGCTTAGTGACTTGTTTTATTCTGATTGGGTAATATTATTTAAATCAATGTCAATCTTTTATATTTGTATTACTTTTGCATTGACATAAATTTATATTATCTCTCCTTCCCCACTCTCTTCCCCATTGTTGCAAATTTTACACTATTGGTATGCCATGTGCTTCTATTGTTTTTTTACGTACATGTTGAAGCTTCCATGTAAATGAGACCCTTATCAATTGGCATTAACTCACCCATACTTCATTTATTTTCTTATCTTTATTTCTGGGTTACTTTTCTTCCCTTTTTTCTTTCAGGATGGCCATCCGGAAGGGAACCGGAAGACGTTTACATGGGGAGACAGATAAGTCCATTTGCACATTCTTTGGAAGAATAGCATTAGTTAGAGAAACCCGTCCACTTGCACATCTTAGCATGCACCGAGGATGGTGCAATCTTTAAGTGTGGGGAGGTCGATACCGATCTCCATGGGTTAGTTATTTTCTTTTCAACACCAATATTTTACTTTATTTGTTAGTTCATTATTGCATTTACATGTTTGATTGCATATTTTCTTGATTTTGTGCATATTTTACTACTTGGTTGAAGTAATATTTTCTTTTTCAAGAAATTTTTATAGTATTTCACTAATTTAAAAATTGAAAAATTTGTGATAAACTTGTTTGAAGTTGTATTTAGAACATAGTTTAAAAAGCTAGAACACACAACCTGTGAGATTTTGAGCCTAAGTACATGATTACATTATTTAACCATAAATATTTTATTCTTGTGTGTTTTCTTTTCTATGATTGGAATCTTTGCTTTGTTCCATTCTATATGTCCACTATTTAGTGTATTTACATGCTTGCATATGATTGAGGCCATTATTTGTTTAGCTCACTTATCCCAAATAGCCTGCCCTTTCAATTACCTTTGTTAGCCACTTTGAGCCTTTTAATCCCCTTTTGTTTTATAATCACATCTGCCTTAAGCAGAAAAACAAAAGTAAAAATCCCAAATTGAATCTTTGGTTAGCTTAAGATAGAGATTATGTATCAACTAAGTGTGGGAAAACATGGGAACATGGGTTGATAGGAAAGGATTAAATTAATAAGAATAATCAGAAATTTGGGAGCATGCTCATGTGAAACCAAATTAAACTAAAATACCAGGTGCATTGATATATGTTGTGTTTATGTTTCAAAAACAAAATCCAAAAATATTCAATGAATAAATAAATAAAAAAGGGGATAAAATTACCCCAATATTAAGTTTAATAAAAGATCAATGCACATGTGATAAAAATTAAAGAAAATTTGGTACATGAGTATGGGAATTATACAAAAGTGGGAATTTTGGGTAGCTAAGCATGAATTTAAGAGTATATAGAATGTGTGTATAGGTGAGAGCTTAGGTTAGTCAAAGATTCATATTATAGCTCACTTGGCCATACATATATCATCACCCTTACCTTAGCCCCATTACAACCCTGAAAAGACCTCATGATGTTTGCATTGATACATTAAATACTTGTTGATTGGTTAGATGACGAACAAAGTTTTAGAAAGCATGACTAGAGAAGAGTAGAGTGAATAACCCTATACACTTGAGAGATTAGAGTGATATACACTACCAGTGAGGGTTCAATGCTTGATTCTATGTTCTCTGCTTTCACGAGCTATCTTCTTACAAGTTTACTTTTCTTTTATTGTATAATTTGAATTAGTGAAATATGATTTATGTTTGTCTTGAAGAGCTTATTTACTTTTAACCAAGTAGGTAGAAACATTTTACATTTAGCTGCATTCACATAGATAGGTTGCATTTCATACATTCTACCATTCCCCTTCACTTTTATAGCTTCTCTTGAGCTTAGCATGAGGACATGCTAATGTTTAAGTGTGGGGAGGTTGATAAACCACTATTTTATGGTTTATCTTGTGCTCAATTGAGTGGTTTTTATCAATTCTTCACTCGCTTATTCATACTAATTGCATGATTTTACATTTCCTTCCTGATTTTGTGCTATGATTGAAAACATGCTTCTTTGGCCTTATATTTGCTAATATTAATTCCCTTTTATACCATTCGATAACGTGATATGTGTGTTAAGTGATTTCAGAGATTACAGGGCAGGAATGGCTCAGAGGATGGAAAGAAAGCATGCAAAAGTGGAAGGAATACAAGAAATTGCTAAGCTGTCCAGCCTGACCTCTTCGCACTCAAATAGTCATAACTTGAGCTACAGAAGTCTAAATGAGATGGTTTCAGTTGCGTTAGAAAGCTAACGTTTGGGGCTTCACAACGATATATAATTTGTCATATCTGCCTCGAAGCCAGGTGATGTGAACGTGCGGATCACGCGGACGCGTGACCTGGCAAAAACCCAATCCGCGCGAATGCATGGACGACGCTTCCGCGTCACTTTCCCGCGACCTGTACGTATCAGAAATTACTGGAGGCAATTTCTGGGCTGTTTCTGACCCAGTTTTCGGCCCAAAAAACACAGATTAGAGGCTATTAAGTGGGGGAACGCATCCATCCATTAAGATGTCTTCCATTATTCACTTTTCATAATTTAGATGTAGTTTTTAGAGAGAGAGGTTCTCTCCTCTCTCTTAGGATTTAGGATTAGGATTTCAATTTAGGATTAGAATTTCTCTTAAAGGAATTAGAATTTCTTCTTCTCAAATTCTAAGTTTAATATTCCTTTTATTTATTTTCTCAATTTAGTTTATGAACTCTTTATGTTTGGATTGATTTTCTTTTATTAATACAATTTGAGGTATTTCAGAATTATGATTGCTTTCCTTTATTTATCTAAATAATTTAGATTTTTCCCTTTTAGCTTTGGTTGATTAATTGGTAACTCTTGAGTTGTCAAACTCATCGTGATTGATAATTGTTATCTTTGCTGATTGATTTAAATTTCTATAACTCTAGTCTTTTCTTAGGAGTTGACTAGGACTTTAGGTGTTAAATTGATTTATCCACTTGACTTACCTTCATAGTTAGAGGTTGACTTAGTGGGGAGAAAAATATAATTCTCATCACCATTGATAAGGATAACTAGGATAGGACTTCTAATTTTCATACCGTGCCAAGAGTTTTATTAGCTATTGATTTATTAATTCCTACAATCTATTTTTTCTCATTCAAACCTTTTTCAAAAACCCAAAAATATTGTTTTCCATAACCAATAATAAATCGTACTTCTCTGTAATTCCTTGAGATACGACCCGAGGTTTAAATACTTCGGTTATAAATTTTATTGGGTTTGCTTAAGTGACAACCAAAACTTTTGTACGAAAGGATTCTCTGTTGGTTTAGAAACTATACTTACAACGCGATAATATTTGTGAAAGTTCTTTACCGATAGAAATCAGATCCGTCAGTGAGCATCATGCCCCCTTTTCGTGTTTGCAAGATTGAAGCAAGCACATTTGAAGAGGTCGTCCGCTAAGTTTGTTTTAGCCGACAAAAGTGTCATCACTGTAGTTGGAATAGCGGAGGATGTGCTTGTAAGGATCAAATACTTAGTGTTTTCGGTTGATTTCTACATTCTAGAGATGCCTCCGACAGATGGTGGAAAATCTTCAAGTTGGATGCCTTCACTGACACATACTCATTTGAGGTTGGAAACAAAACCATCAAATTCAACTTGGAAGAAGCAATGAGGCATCCACCAGAAGAGAATTCTATTCTACGGTGCGATATTATTAATGAAGTGGTAGTGGAGGTACAAAGAGAAACCCATGGGAAAGTGTGTTTTTCCAAGGATCAAGGTGAGGATAAGCTTAAAGAGAGTGATGAAAATATCTTCCATGATCATGGTGCAAAGGAACCACAACTTGAATTGAATTCCGAATTGAAGCCTTTACCTTCTCACTTGAAATATGCTTTCCTTAGGGACAATCATGAGTTTCTGGTGATTATAACTAGTGAGATCTCAACTCAAGAAGAAGAGAAACTCCTTGAAGTCCTAAGGAAGTATAGGAAAGCAATTGGTTGGAGTCTAGCCGATATTGTGGGGATTAGCCTACTGGTGCACGAAATTGTGATCTCTGAAACGGCGCCAAAAACTTGGTACGCACAATCGTAATCTCAACTCTTTTTCACAACTCCACACAACTAACCAGCAAGTGCACTGTGTCGTCCAAGTAATAAACCTTACGTGAGTAAGGGTCGATCCCACGGAGATTGTCGGCTTGAAGCAAGCTATGGTCATCCTTGTAAATCTCAGGCAGGCAGATTCAAATGGTTATGAGGTTTTGATAATTAAAACATAAATAAAATATAAAATAAGATAGAAATACTTATGTAATTCATTGGTGGGATTTTAGATAAGCGTATGGAGATGCTTGTTGCTTCAAAATCTCTTCTTTCCTACTGTCTTCATTCAATCATTCATACTCCTTTCCATGGAAAGCTGTATGTTGGAGATCACCATTGTCAATGGCTACTGTCTGTCCTCTCAGTGAAAATGGTCCAAATGCGCTGTCACCGCACGACTAATCATCTGTCGGTTCTCACTCATGTTGGAATAGGTTCCATTGATCCTTTTGCGTCTGTCACTACGCCCAACACTCGCGAGTTTGAAGCTCGTCACAGCCATCCCTTCCTAGATCCTACTCAGAATACCACAGACAAGGTTTAGACTTTCCGGATCTCAGGAATGGCCACCAATAATTCTAGCCTATACCACAAAGGTTTTAATCTTAGATTAGAAACCCAAGAGATACACATTCAAGCTTGTTTTCAAGTAGAACGGAAGTGATTGTCAGGCACGCGTTCATAAGTGAGAATGGTGATGAGTGTCACTTGATCATCCCATTCATCATGTTCTTGTGTGCGAATGAATATCTTAAAATAAGAATAAGCTTGAATTGAATAGAAAAATAATAGTACTTTACATTAATTCATGAGGAACAACAGAGCTCCACACTTTAATCTATGGGGTGTAGAAACTCCACCGTTGAAAATACATAAGTGAGAATGGTCCAAGCATGGCCGAATGGCTAGCCCCCGAACATGTACAATATGATCTATGATAGCATAGAACTGATCAAGGATGTAAAAGAAATCACTTAATGTAGTTTTTATACTAAACTAGTAGCTAGGGTTACAGAAAATAAGTAACTAAGTGCAGATAGTGCAGAAATCCACTTCCGGGGCCCACTTGGTGTGTGCTTGGGCTGAGCATTGAAGCTTTCATGTGTAGAGACTCTTCTTGGAATTAAACGCCAGCTTTGGTGCCAGTTTGGGCGTTTAACTCCAGCTATTATGCCAGTTCTGGCGTTTAACGCCAGACTAGGGTAGAAAGTAGGCGTTCAAACGCCAGTTTGCGTTATCAAAACTCGGGCAAAGTATGGACTATTATATATTGTTGGAAAGCCCAGGATGTCTACTTTCCAACGCAATTAAGAGCGTGCCAATTGGGTTTCTATAACTCTAGAAAATCCATTTCGAGTGCAGGGAGGTCAGAATCGAACAGCATCTGCAGTCCTTTTTCAGCTTCTAAATCAGAATTTTGCTCAGGTCCCTCAATTTCAGCCAGAAAATACCTGAAATCACAGAAAAACACACAAACTCATAGTAAAGTCCAGAAATGTGAATTTTGCATAAATACTAATAAAAACATACTAAAAAGTAGCTAGATCCTACTAAAAACCACCTAAAAATAATGCCAAAAAGCGTATAAATTATCCGCTCATCACAATACCAAACTTAAATTGTTGCTTGTCCCCAAGCAACTGAAAATCAAATAGGATAAAAAGAAGAGAATATAATATAAATTCCAAAATATCAATGAAACTTAGCTCCAATTAGATGAGCGGGACTAGTAGCTTTTTGCCTCTGAACAGTTTTGGCATCTCACTTTATCCTTTGAAGTTCAGAATGATTGGCATCTATAGAAACTCAGAATTTAGATAGTGTTATTGATTCTCCTAGTTTAGTATGTTGATTCTTGAACACAACTACTTTATGAGTCTTGGCCGTGGCCCTAAGCACTTTGTTTTCCAGTATTACCACCGAATTCATAAATGCCATAGACACATAACTGGGTGAACTTTTTTAGATTATGACTCAGCTTTGCTAGATTCCCCCATTAGAGGTGTCCAGAGTTCTTAAGCACACTCTTTTTGCTTTGGATCACGACTTTAACTGCTCAGTCTCAAGCTTTTCACTTGACACCTTCACGCCACAAGCACATGGTTAGGGACATCATGGTTTAGCCGCTTAGGCCAGGATTTTATTCCTTTGAGCCCTCCTATCCATTAATGCTCAAAGCCTTGGATCCTTTTTATTTTACCCTTGCCTTTTGGTTTAATGGGCTATTGGCTTTTTCTGCTTGCTTTTTCTTTTTCTTTCTTTCTCTTTTTTTTCGCATTTTTTTCTGCAAGCTTTTCACTGCTTTTTCTTGCTTCAAGAATCAATTATATGATTTTTTAGATTATCAAATAACATTTCTCCTTTTTCATCATTCTTTCAAGAGCTAACAATTTTAACATTCATAAACTTCACTATAAAAAATATGCACTGTTCAAGCATTCATTCAGAAAACAAAAAGTATTTTCACCACATCAAAATAATTAAACTAATCTCAAGGATGAATTCAAAATTCATGTACTTCTTGTTCTTTTGCATTTAGAACATTTTTTATTTAAGAAAGGTGATGGATTCATAGGACATTCATAGCTTTAAGGCATAGACACTAGACACTAATGATCATGTAATAAAGATACAAATATAAATAAAACATAAAACATAGTAAATAAAAAACAGAAAATAAAGAGCAAGGAAATTAAAGAACGGGTCCACCTTAGTGATGGCGGCTAGTTCTTCCTCTTGAAGATCTTATGGAGTGCTTGAGCTCCTCAATGTCTCTTCCTTGCCTTTGTTGCTCCTCCCTCATAGCTCTTTGATCTTCTCTAATCTCATTGAGAATGATGGAGTGCTCTTGGTGCTCCACCCTTGTTGTCCCATGTTGAAACTTAATTCTCCTAGTGAGGTATTAATTTGCTCCCAATAGTTTTGTGGAGGAAGGTGTATCCCTTGAGGCATCTCAGGGATTTCATGATGAGGAATTTCCTCATGCTCTTGTTGAGGTCCATGAGTGGGCTCCCTTGTTTGCTCTATCCTCTTTTTAGTGATGGGCTTGTCCTCTTCAATGAGGATGTCTCCCTCTATGACAATCCCAGCCGAATTGTAGAGGTGACAAATAAGGTAAGGAAAGGCTAACCTTGCCAAAGTGGAGGACTTGTCAGCCACCTTGTAGAGTTCTTGAGGTATAATCTCATGAACTTCCACTTCCTCCCCAACCATGATACTATGGATCATGATGGCCCAATCCACAGTTACTTCGGATCGGTTGCTAGTAAGAATGATAGAGCGTTGGATGAACTCCAACCATCCTCTAGCTACAGGCTTAAGGTCCGGTCTTCTCAATTGAACTGGTTTGCCTCTTGAGTCACTTTTCCATTGAGCTCCTTCCACACATATGTCCATGAGGACTTGGTCCAACCTTTGATCAAAGTTGACCCTTCTAGTGTAGGGGCGTGCGTTTTCTTGCATAATTGGCAAGTTGAACGCCAACCTTACATTTTTCGGACTGAAATATAAGTATTTTCCCCCGAACCATTGTAAGCCAATTCTTTGGATTCGGGTTCATACTTTGATCATGGTTCCTAGTGATCCATGCGTTTGCATAGAACTCTTGAACCATTAAGATTCTGACTTGTTGAATAGGATTGGAGAGAACTTCTCATCCTCTTCTTCTAATCTCATGTCGGATCTCCGGATACTCACTCCTTTTGAGTTTGAAAGGGACCTCAGGGATCACCTTCTTCTTGGCCACAACATCATAGAAGTGGTCTTGATGGACCTTTGAGATGAATCTCTCCATCTCCCATGACTCAGAGGTAGAGGCTTTTGCCTTCCCTTTCTTCTTTCTAGAGGTTTCTCCGGCCTTAGGTGCCAGAAATGGTTATGGAAAAACAAAAAACAATGCTTTTACCACACCAAACTTAAAGTGTTTACTCGTCCTCGAGCAAAGAAGAAAGAATGAAGGAGAAGAAGAAGAAAATGGAGGAGATAGAGGGTGAGGGTGACTTCGGCCAAGGGGGTATAAGGTGTTTGTGACGTGTGAAATTGAAGGAGTGATGAGGGGTATATATAGGAGTGGGGGGAGGCTTGGTACGTGTATTTGGGGTTGGGTTTGGGAAGGAAAAAGAGTTTTGAATTTGAAGGTATGTGGTGTTTTGGGGAAAAGTGAATGAGGTGATTGGTGAAGGGTATTTAGGGAAGAGGGTAAGATTTGATAGGTGAAGGATAGTTAGGGAAGAGGGTAAGATTTGATAGGTGAAGGGTATTTGGGGAAGAGTGTTATGAAAATGTATGAAGATGAGAGAAGAAGAGGTGGGGTAGGTGGGGATCCTGTGGGGTCCACAGATCCTGAGGGGTCAAGGACTTTAACATCCCTGCTCTATTTAGGCATGCAAGACGCCCTTAGAGTGCAATTCTGGCGTTAAACGCCAGATTACTGCTTGTTTCTGGCATTTAACACCAGCTTTTCTCCCTTTCTTGGCATTTAATGCTAACTTGGTGCCCTGTTCTGGTGTTAAACGCTAGTTTGGTGCCTATTTCTGGCGTTAAACGCCAATCTGGTGCCCATTTCTGGCGTTAAACGCCCAGAATGGTGTTAGACTGGGCGTTTAAACGCCAGTAAGCTCTTCTTCCAGGGTGAGCTATTTTTTAATGCTGTTTTCATTTTGTTTTTGATTTTTCAGTTGTTCTTGTAACTTCATATGATCATCAACCTAAAGAAAACATAAAATAACAATAGAAAATAAATAGATATAATTAAATAACATTGGGTTGCCTCCCAATAAGCGCTTCTTTAATGTCAATAGCTTGACAGTGAGCTCTCATGGAGCCTCACAGATAATCAGAGCAGGGTTGGGGCCTTTCAACACCAAACTTAGAGTTTGGTTGTGGCCTCTCAACACCAAACTTAGAGTTTGGTTGTGGCCTTCCAACACCAAACTTAGAGTTTGAATGTGGGGGTTTTGTTTGACTCTGTATTAAGAGAAGCTTTTTATGCTTCCTCTCCATGGTTACAGAAGGAAAACCTTGAGTCTTGAATACAAGGTAGTCCTTATTCAACTTAAGAACCAACTCTCCTCTGTCAACATCAATCACAGCTTTTGCTGTGGCTAGGAAGTGTCTGCCAAGGATGATGGATTCATCCTCATCCTTTCCAGTGTATAGGATTATGAAATCAACAGGGATGTAAAGGCCTTTAACCTTCACTAGCACGTCCTCTACTAGTCCATAAGCCTGTTTCATTGATTTGTCTGTCATCTCTAGTGAGATTCTTGCAGCTTGTACCTCAAAGATTCCCAGTTTTTCTATTACATAGAGTGGCATGAGGTTTATCCCTGACCCTAGGTCACATAGAGCCTTCTCAAAGGTCATGGTGCCTATGGTGCAAGGTATGAAGAATTTTTCAGGATTCGATTTCTTCTGAGGTAATGTCTGCCTCATTAATGCATTCAGTTCATTGGTGAACAAGGGGGGTTCATCCTCCCACGTCTCAATACTAAATAACTTGGCATTCAGCTTCATGATTGCTCCTAGATATTTAGCAACTTGCTCTTCAGTGATGTCTTCATCCTCTTCAGAGGAAGAATATTCATCAGAGCTCATGAATGGCAGAAGGAAGTTCAATGGAATCTCTATGGTCTCTGTATGAGCCTCAGATTCCTTTGGTTCCTCAAAGGGAAACTCCTTTCTGTCCAGAGGACGTCCCATGAGGCTTTTCTCACTGGGACTCACGTCCTCCTCACTCTTTGCAGGTTCGGCCATGTTGGTCATGGTTATGGCCTTGCACTCTCTCTTGGGATTTTCTTCTGTATTGCTTGGGAGAGTACTGGGAGGAGTTTCAGTAATCTTCTTACTCAGCTGACCCACCTGTGCCTCCAAATTTCTAATAGAGGACCTTGTTTCATTCATAAAACTTGGTGTGGTCTTAGATAGATCAGAGACTATGGTTGCCAGGCCAGAATGGCTCTGTTCAGAATTCTCTGCCTGTTGCTGAGAAGATGATGGAAAAGGCTTGCTATTGCTAAACCTATTTCTTCCACCATTATTATTGAAGCCTTGTTAGGGCTTCTGTTGGTCCTTCTCTGAGAAATTTGGATGATTTCTCAATGAAGGATTATAGGTGTTTTCATAGGGTTCTCCGATGTAATTCACCTCTGCCATTACAGGGTTCTCAGGATCATAAGCTTCTTCTTCAGAAGATGCTTCTTTAGTACTGTTGGATGCAGCTTGCAATCCATTCAGACTCTGAGAAATCATATTGACTTGCTGAGTCAATATTTTGTTCTGAGCCAATATGACATTCAGAGTATCAATTTCAAGAACTCCTTTCTTCTGAGTTGTCCCATTATTCACAGGATTCCTTTCAGAAGTGTACATAAATTGGTTATTTGCAACCATTTCAATGAGTTCCTGAGCTTCTTCAGGCGTCTTCTTCAGATGAAGAGATCCACCAGCAGAGTTGTCTAATGACATCTTTGACAGTTCAGACAGACCATCATAGAATATGCATATGAAGCTCCATTCTGAAAGCATACCAGAAGGACACCTTCTGATCAATTGCTTGTATCTTTCCCAAGCTTCATAGAGGGATTAGCCTTCCTTCTGTCTGAAGGTTTGGACTTCTACTCTAAGCTTACTCAGTTTTTGAGGTGGAAAGAACTTTGCCAATGAGGCATTGACCAGCTTTTCCCAAGAGTTCAGGCTGTCCTTAGGTTGTGAGTCCAACCATGTCCTAGCTCTATCTCTTATTGCAAATGGGAAAAGCATAAGTTTGTAGACCTCAGGGTCAACCCCGTGAGTCTTAACAGTATCACAGATTTGTAAGAACTCAGCTAAAAACTGATGAGAATCTTCCAATGGAAGTCCATGATACTTGTAATTCTGCTGCATTAGAGAAATTAATTGAGGCTTAAGCTCAAAGTTGTTTGCTCCAATTGCAGGAATTGAGACGCTCCTTCCACAGAAGTCAGAAGATGGCATAATAAAGTCATCAAGCATCTTCCTTGCATCTCCACCATTGTTGTTGGGTTCGACCATGTTTGTTTTGTCTGCTTCTTTTTCTAAAATTTCTGTTAGGTCCTCTTCAGAGAGTTGTGCTTTAGCTTCTCTTAGCTTTCTCTTCAAGGTCCTTTCAGGTTCAGGATCAGCTTCAACAAGAATGCCTTTATCTTTGTTCCTGCTCATATGATAGAGTAGAAGACAAAGAAAGTATGGAATCCTCTATGTCACAGTATAGAGATACCTTGAGGTGTCAGAGGAAAAGAAGAATAGAAGAATAAGGTAGAGAGGAGAATTCGAACTTATAGAGAAGGAATGAGTCCGAATTTCTAATGGACGAGAAGTGTTAGTCTTAAATAGAAAAAGGTAAGGAGGGGGAAAAATATTCGGAAATAAATTAAAAAAAAAACTAAAAATTTTAAAATAATTAAAAAGAATTTTGAAAAAGTGGATGATGGTTTTCGAAAATTAAAAGTGAGAAGGTGGTTAAGTGATTTTGAAAAAGATTTTGAAATTGGCAATCAAAAAAATATGATTGAAAATTATTTTAAAAAAGATGTGATTGAAAAGATATGATTGAGAAGATATGATTGAAAAATAATTTAAAAAGATTTGATTTTTAAAATTAATGACTTGGCTAACAAGAAGTTTAAAAGATATGATTCTAAAATTCAAATATTGAACCTTTCTTATCAAAGAAGTAAAAAACTTGAAATTTTGGAATCAAACTATTAATTGGTAGCAAGAATTTTCGAAAATAGTGAGAGAAAAATGGAAAGGATTTGAGTTTGAAAAAGATATGATAAAAAAATATGATTTGGAAAAGATTTGATTTTGAAAAATTTTGAAGATTTGAAAAAGATTTGAATTGAAAATAAAATCTCCCCTCTTGTGCCATTCTGGCGTTTAACGCCCAGCCAGGGTACCCTGGCTGGCGTTTAAACGCCAGTTTTCCTTCCTTACTAGGCGTTTTGAACGTCCAGCTTTTTCTCTGTAATTCCTCTGCTGTATGTTCTGAATCTTCAATTCTCTGTATTATTGACTTGAAAAGACATAATTTTAAATTTTTTTTTGAATTTTTAATGATGAAAAACAACAAAATGAAACTAATCATAGGAAAACTAAGATCAGATAAACAATACATGCAAGACACCAAACTTAGAAATTTTTCATATTAGAGACACTAACAACTTGAGAATACACATGAGAAACAACAAAAGACACAAAACAAGAGAATTTAAAGATCAGACCCAAGTAAATCATCAAGAACAACTTGAAGATTAATGAAGAACATAATGCATATATTCGAAAAATGCAAGAGAATAAAAAATATGCAAGACACCAAACTTAAAAATAAACACTAGACTCAAACACAAAATTTTTGGTTTTTTTGGTTTTATAAATTTTTTTTGTATTTTTTTCGAAAATTAATTGGAAAAAGAGAAAATAAGGAATTCAAAATTTTTAATGAGAATTCCAGGAATCATGCAATGTTAGTCTAAAACTTCAGTCCAGGAATTAGACATGGCTTACTAGCCCGCCAAACTTTCAGTGAAAGCTCCGGTCCAAAACACTAGACATGGCCAATGGCCAGCTAAGCTTTAGCAGATCATTACATTCAACAGCAAGATTGATAGAAATCAACAAGCTCTTGTGATGACAAGTTGAAACCTCGGTCCAAAAGTTTAGACATGGCTTCACAACCAGCCAGACTTCAACAAATCATCATGAAACTCTAGAATTCGTTCTTAAAAATTCTGAAGTCATAGAATAATTTATTTTTTATTTTGAAAATTTTTTTCGAAAATAAAAAAGCTTAAAAAATAAAATAAAATTACCTAATCTGAGCAATAAGATGAACCGTCAGTTGTCCAAACTCGAACAATCCCCGGCAACGGCACCAAAAACTTGGTGTACGAAATTGTGATCTCTGAAATGGCGCAAAAAACTTGGTACGCACAATCGTAATCTCAACTCTTTTTCACAACCCCGCACAACTAACTGATAAACCCCATTTGTAGGGTATATCTTGTGTTGAATTTAGAGGGTTTTATCATCTTTTCCCACATTTATTCAATGAAATAGCATGGTTTTATAACTTCTCCTTTTATTGTGCTTAAGAGTGAAAACATGCTTTTTAGGTCTTACAATAGCTAAATTTAATTTACCTTGATTCCATTAGGTGCATTGATATGTTTGTTAAGTGATTTCAGATTTAGGAGGCAAAGATTGGATCAAGGGAATGAAGGAAGAGCATGTAAAAATGGAGAACTCATGAAGAAATGAAGGAATCGCAAAAGCTGTCAAGCCAACCTCTTCGCACTTAAACAACCATAACTTTAGCTAAAGAGGTCCAAATGATGCGGTTCTAGTTGCGTTGGAAAGCTAACATCTGGGGCTTCAAAACGATATAAGATTTGTGATAGTTGCTACACGTATGGTGACGCGTATGTGCACTGTACGCACACGTATTGTTGTTGCCATATGATCCACTTAAAGCAATTAGTGGCCAGCGAATTCTAAAGCCTTGTGGGCCCAATCCAACTCATTTCTAATGCTATTTAACCAAGGATTGAAGAGGGAGGAGACATCTAGTCATTAGTTTAGTTTTATTTTAGTTTTATCATGCTTTAGTTAGTTTCTAGAGAGAGAAGCTCTCTCTTCTCTCTAGAATTAGGAGTAGGTTAGATCTAGATTAGGAATTCTTAGATCTAGGTTAATTTCATGCTTTTATTTACTTTTCCTTTTACAATTCTTCTTCTTCTATATTTTCTTTCTCTAGTTTTGCATTTAATTCATGTAATTCTCTACTTTTATGTTGATGCATCTTTGTTCTTCCATTTTCCTTTAATGCAATTTATGATTCATGTTCCTTTATTGTTGATTTGAGTTGTTGTTGTTTAATTCCTTGCTATTGAGTAGTGTAGATCTACTTTCCTTGCAATTGAGTAGTGTAGATTTACATTCCTTGCAATTTTACTATGCTTTCCTTTTATGCCTTCCAAGTGTTTGATAAAATGCTTGGTTGGAGTTTAGAGTAGAATTTTATGTTCTTGGCTTAGGGAGGTAACTTAGGAACTCTTGAGTCACTAATGTCCAAGTGACTGACGATTTGGAGGAATTAACTCTAGATCTCACTAATTGAATTGGTGTAGAACTAGGACTTATGGACTTGGATTGACATAGCTCATTTGACTTTCCTTTATTAGTTAGAGGATGACTTAATGGGGTTGATCTTTGCCAATTCTCATGTTGTGGTTAGTGATTAGGATAAAGATCCTTAACCACCAAACCTTGCCAAGACCTCTTTAGTGTTAGTTTATTTTCATTTCCATTTACTTTTCATGCCTCTTATCAAAAACTCCAAATATAACTCATAACCAATAACAAGACACTTTATTGCAATTCCTAGGGAGAACGACCCGAGGTTTAATAATTCGGTTTATAATTTTAGGGGTTTGTACTAGTGACAAACAAATTTTTGTATGAAAGGATTATTGTTGGTTTAGAAACTATATTGCAACGAGAATTTATTGTGAAATTCTAAACCGTCAAAAGTCCAATCATCAAAATGGCGCCGTTGCTGGGGAATTACAATGATGTTGTGTTATTGGTTATTGTATATATGTGAATATTGTGAATAGCTTGATTTTTGGATTGCTTGTTGGTTTTTGCTAGTTTTAGGACTTTGTTTCGTTATTTCTTGTTAGCTTTTGTCTTTATTTTCTCTTTTCATCATGAATTCTCACTTTGGCTATGAGTGTGATTACAACTATGTTGTAGGCAATGGAAGCTTCAATGAGGATATGTATCAAGAATGGGACAATCAAAGGTGGGAGGAGCTATATGCATATGATCAATCTTCTTGGCAACAACCACCACCAATACACTATGAACAAGAGCCATTCTATGATGCATATCAATCCAATGGCTATGGTGAATCCCCTTGTGACTTCTAAGAACCACTACCATACACCTATGAGCCATATCCTCAACATAGCCATCTACCATACTCACAAGCCTCTTTTCACCAACCACCTTTATATGACCCTCATCCATATCCACCATTACAACAACCATATGAGCCATATGAACCACATATAGAGTTACCACCATTCCAACATCAACATTTTCAAGAGCCACTCCTTCCATACTATTACCATGATGAACCACCTCCAATGCATGACAATTTTCAACCACAAGATGAACACTACTTTCCTCCATAACCTCCCATGGAAGAATACTCATGTCCTTCAATCCAAGAGCCATATGATCCTACTCATAATATCCAAGTGGAACAAGAGTCAAGGGATCATTTCAAGGAAGCATTGGATCAATTTCAAGCAACCATGGAGTGTGTTGTGCAACAAGTGAAAAGAATGGAAAATATTGAACCACCACAACTCTACCAAGAAGAACCACCTTCCTACTATGAACCTATTGTGATTTCTTTCCCCCAAAATGATGAACTCTTCCATCCACCCCAACCTCCAATGGATGACATCCTTGATGTTCTTGTTCAAAAACAAGAGGAGATGAAAAGGGATGTGCAAAACTTTACGGCCGCCCTAAATGAGGTGGTAAGCCGATTAGCATCCCAATGCTTGAACACTCAAGGAACTCCCATGGCTACATGTGGAGAATCAAATAAAGAGCATAACATGAAGGAGAGATTGTTGGAGAATGAGGGAAGTTGCTTTGTATTGGAACAATTGGAGGAAGCTATAATTGTTGAAGAAGAGGAAGAATTGGTTGAAGACTTAGGAGATGCGGAACCTCCATGGGACATAGAATTGAAGAAAATCCCTCCAAGATGATTGAAATTGATGCTAGGGAGGAAAGTGCACACCTTCCAAGGCATATTCCATATGAAGACTTGGATGGGATAGAGCAAGAATTGAGTTCCCTTGGTGAGGAAGATCAAGCATCAAGTCTTAGTGTTGTAGAATCCTTTGAGCATGAAGAACCTTCTCCCATTCGATTTGAAAGCGTTGTGGAGGTAAATCTCTCTCATCCTCCCGTTTATGATTTGAGTAAGGGAAAAGGCTTAGGTAGTATTATTGAACAAAGGATTACATTTGAGAAATCTTGTAAAGAAGTGGAAGTCCTTAGAAAAAGGAGGAGGGAAATTGAATACGCTTTGTCAAGACTCTTAGAAGCTTCTTTACCTAGGTTGCCATCTACTCCTTCACTTGAGTGGGTAAAATTCATTTCTATTAGCTTTATTGTCCCACTTGAGTATGGCTTACTTGAAACGGATGGTCAACTTAGGATGCTTTGTGGGATGAAGCGTAAAAGAAAGATGTTTCGTGGTTGGCGTTGCAAATCAAGGCTCATTATGGTTGATACTTCAAGAGTAGAATACAAAGGTTGGAATAGTGCTCAATTAGATGGGTCTAGGAGGATTGTTGGGCACTTCATAGAGAATTCATCTTGTTCACCCCCCTGATGGACTAATAATGACGATCAACTTCAAGACGGGTGTGAAAACAAAGTGTGGGATCCCGGATCGCACAAAGAGGATCAACTTTGGGAGCCCCAAGCTTGTGAAGAACTCCACCAACACTTGGCTCAATCCATGAGAAATCTTGGGGCACAATGGAGAACCAAGCATTAGTGGGAGTTCTAAGATGAATTCAAGCACAAGCCACCTTGATGGAGCTCCCCATAAGTCCAACTTAAGGACAATAAACAAAAGTGCTAGGTAGGAGACACCCCACCATGGTAACTTATTTTCATTTTCTCTTTTTGTACATATTGGTAATTAGTTTAAATTCATGTTTTTGGTTGATTTGTTGAGTATAATTGATAGTTTAGTATGTTAAATAAGGTTTTATGGTATTTTGGTAGCTGTTTGGAGGTTTGGAATGCTTGGATTGGTGCAAAAACATATAAAAAAAAAAACAGAGCACCATCCGCGCGTACGCGCACTGCGCACTTACGCGTGCATCAAGCATTTTTGCCTATCCGCGCGCACGCGCCATGTACGCGTATGCGTGGATTGAGAAATTCAACCCCAAGCCAAAAACCTGAGAGTTGTGCGAACGTTGCGCGCGCACTGTGCCTTTCGCACAAACCAACTTGCACGTACGCGCACATGACGTGTACGCGCCACTCTCGAAATAAGCCATCCGCGTGCACGCGCCATGTACGCGTACGCGTCGTGTCCATTGCACCACCATCCGCGCGCGCGCGCCATGCGCGCATACGTGTGGATGTCCTTCTTTCAACACATTTTTTTCTTCTCCTCTTTCCATTTCTTTCCTCCTCCTTTCTTCTTCCCTTCCTTTACCCCTCATCCAACACGACCAAACACCATTGATGACCATTTATTTTAGTTAACTAATTAGTTAGTTAGTTAGTTGACTAGTTAGTTTTAGTTAGTTTTCATTTCATTTTCTCTTTTTTATTGTAAGTATTGGATTGTTATTCTTGTTTACCATTAATTGTTGCTGAGTATTAAAAAGGGATGTTATCTTAACATCATTATGTTTATAATCTTTGTTGGATTCTATTGTTGATGTTATATTTTGCTACTTGGTTTTGAGTTTTTCATGCTTACCTTTTAAGAATACCAAGTGATGAGAACTGCCTTCGAGCTTGTAACTCTTCTTGAATTGCATGATTTGGCCACTATGTGATTTGAACCCTATTCTTTGATTAGGCAATCTCTTGACATTGGATGGTGTGCATTTACTTTAATGCATTGTGTTTCATGATAATATGCATCCATATGCTTTTAGCTTGAATGCTCTCATGCTTCTTTAATGCTTGTTTTACCTTACAAGTTTACTTAAAGCATCTCAAGCACACTAGGATGAGTGATGTACATGCTTCTTTTGTGACATAACTTTTTATGCTAATGTGTGTTCTAAAAGGCGCCTAATTTAGAACTCACATTCCTATTTTCCTAATGTCACACTAATTCACTCACTCAATCCTAGTGCTGAATACCTCATTCCAACAATGTTCGCTTCCTTGCTTTTGTATCTTCTCATCTTATGGTGTTATATTTTTGTGTTTCATGATTAATGCACCACAAGAAAAAATAGAAGCGGGAGAAAGAATACGCAGCAACCGGTTGATCTACCAGCTGAAGGTAGTAGTCCGGAGAGTCACCGTACCCCTTGCTCATCTTCGAATGCACCGAGGTCGGTGCAATCTTCAAGTGTGGGGAGGTCGTCCGACCGGTCGGCGATTTTGGGTGACAAGTGTCTAATCTCAACACTTTTGCATTTCATTATAGGTTTTTAGGATTTTTACTTGCATTTTCTTATTTTCGCATATATATACACAATAAGCTTAGTCAAAATAATGAGATTTTTCAAGATTTCTATCTATAGGGCACCTCAATTGATTTGAGTGAAAAATTTTCATTAAACTTGCTTGAATTATATATTGTGGAACATGTTTTGAGCTAAGAACACAAGCAAATGAGATTTGAGCCTAATTGTGTGGTTACGTTTTATAACCACTTATTTTTTCTTCTTGTGTGCATTATTCTCTTTCTATGATTGTAATCTTTGATTTGTTTGATTCTTTATGTCCATTATTTTGTGTATTCATGCATTTATATGATTGAGGCCATCATTTCATGTAGCTCACTTACCCAAATAGCCTTACCTTTTATCTTCCATTGTTAGCCAATTTGAGCCTATGATTAACCCACTTTGTTTTTAATTTTAGCATATTACAAGCCTTAAAGCGAAAAATAATAAATGTCCTTATTTGGATCTTTGATTAGCTTAGGCTAGAGTGTGTGTATCATTCAAGTGTGGGAACCTTGGGACATTGGGGGAATAAAAGGGTAGTTTTGTATTTTTGTTGTAAATATTGGGAATTGGGTATATGCTCATGTGTTAATTAAAACGTAAAACCTTATGTATTGATGTTTTTGTATATATTGCAAAGAAAAAAGGAAAAAAAATGAGAAAGACAAAAAAAAGAAAAAAATATAGAAAAATAAAGAAAAAAAGAAGAAGAAAAGAAAGAAATAAAAAGGGGACAAAATTCCCCAAAGCAAAGTAAAGTTCAATAAAGATCAATGCATATGAGTTGTGAAATGAAAAGGAAACGCATGAGTATGTGAAAAAGTGAAAGATGGGTAGTTAGGTTAGAACTTAATTGTATAGGATGTCATAGATTAGGTGGAAAGTCTAAGCTTATCAAAGATTCAAATTTCAAGCTCACTTGACCAAATATGCACCCTACCTTGACCTTAGCCCCATTACAACCAATGAAAAGACCTCATGATAGGTGTATGCATGCATGAAATAAATGTTAATTGTTAGAAGAAAAACAAATCTTGAAAAATATGATTAGGGGAGAATTGAGTGAATCAACCCTAAACACTCGAGCGAATAGAGTGCAAACACATCCGGTGAGGGTTTGATGCTCAATTACATGTTTTCACCTATGATCATCATTCTTCATGCAAGTTTGTAAAAATATTTAATAGCTCAATTCAATTGTGGTTTGGCATGGTTGCTAATACCTTTATCCCTTGTGCATATATGCTTCTTGGACATTGATTTATTTTGACCAAGCAATTGCATTCATGTAGATAGTTGCATATAGTTTAGGTTGCATTTAGTTAGATTTCATTGAATAAATGTTGATACCCCTTTGCTTTCTCTTGGTTTAAGCATGAGGACATGCTTGGTTTAAGTGTGGCGAGGTTGATAAACCCCATTTGTAGGGTTTATCTTGTGTTGAATTTAGAGGGTTAATCTTTTCCCACATTTATTCAATGAAATAGCATGGTTTTATAACTTCTCCTTTAATTGTGCTTATGAGTGAAAACATGCTTTTTAGGTCTTACAATAGCTAAATTTAATTTACCTTGATTCCATTAGGTGCCTTGATATGTTTGTTAAGTGATTTCAGATTTAGGAGGCAAAGATTGGATCAAGGGAATGAAGGAAGAGCATGTAAAAATGGAGAACTCATGAAGAAATGAAGGAATCGCAAAAGCTGTCAAGCCGACCTCTTTGCACTTAAACAACCATAACTTGAGCTACAAAGGTCTAAATGATGCGGTTTCAGTTGCATTGGAAAGCTAACATTCGGAGCTTCGAAATGATATAAGATTTGACATAGTTGCTACACGTATGGTGACGCGTACGTGCACTATACGCGCACGCATCGTTGCTGCCATATGATCCACTTAAAGTAATTAGTGGCCAGCGAATTCTAAAGCCTTGTGGGCCCAATCCAACTCATTTCTAATGCTATTTAACCCAAGGATTGAAGAGGAAGGAGACATCTAGTCATTAGTTTAGTTTTATTTTAGTTTTATCATGCTTTAGTTAGTTTCTAGAGAGAGAAGCTCTCACTTCTCTCTAGAATTAGGAGTAGGTTAGATCTAGATTAGGAATTCTTAGATCTAGGTTAATTTCATGCTTTGAGTTACTTTTTCTTTTGCAATTATTCTTCTTCTATCTTTCCTTTCTCTAGTTTAGCATTTAATTCATGTAATTCTCTACTTTTATGTTGATGCATCTTTGTTCTTCCATTTTCCTTTAATGCAATTTATGATTCATGTTCCTTTATTGTTGATTTGATTTGTTGTTGTTTAATTCCTTGCTATTGAGTAGTGTAGATCTACTTTCCTTGCAATTGAGTAGTGTAGATTTACATTCCTTGCAATTTTACTATGCTTTCCTTTTATGCCTTCCAAGTGTTTGATAAAATGCTTGGTTGGATTTTAGAGTAGAATTTTATGTTCTTGGCTTGGGGAGGTAACTTAGGAACTCTTGAGTCACTAATGTCCAAGTGATTGACGATTGGGAGCCATTAACTCTAGATCTCAGTAATTGAATTGGTGTAGAACTAGGACTTATGGACTTGGATTGACATAGCTCATTTGACTTTCCTTTATTAGTTAGAGGATGACTTAATGAGGTTGATCCTTGCCAATTCTCATGTTGTGGTTAGTGATTCGGATAGAGATCCTTGACCACCAAACCTTGCCAAGACCTCTTTAGTGTTAGTTTA
Source organism: Arachis ipaensis (assembly GCF_059453495.1). NCBI lineage: Eukaryota > Viridiplantae > Streptophyta > Magnoliopsida > Fabales > Fabaceae > Arachis > Arachis ipaensis. The sequence goes on from NC_142444.1 coordinate 61,116,569, forward strand.
TTTTCATTTCCATTTACTTTTCATGCCTCTTATAAAAACCCCAAATATAACTCATAACCAATAACAAGACACTTTATTACAATTCCTAGGGAGAACGACCCGAGGTTTAATACTTCAGTTTATAATTTTAGGGGTTTGTACTAGTGACAAACAAATTTTTGTATGAAAGGATTATTGTTGGTTTAGAAACTATATTGCAATGAGAATTTATTGTGAAATTCTAAACCGTCAAAAGTCCACTCATCACTAACCAGCAAGTTCACTGGGTCGTCCAAGTAATAAACCTTACGTGAGTAAGGGTCGATCCCACGGAGATTGTCGGCTTGAAGCAAGTTATGGTCATCCTTGTAAATCTCAGTCAGGTAGATTCAAATGGTTATGAGGTTTTAGTAATTAAAACATAAATAAAATATAAAATAAGATAGAAATACTTATGTAATTCATTGGTGGGATTTCAGATAAGCGTATGGAGATGCTTGTTGCATCTGAATCTCTGCTTTCCTACTGTCTGCATTCAATCATTCATACTCCTTTCCATGGCAACCTGTATATTGGGGGATCACCATTGTTAATGGCTACCGTTCGTCCTCTCAGTAAAAATGGTCCAAATGCGCTGTCACTGCATGGCTAATCATCTGTCGGTTCTCACTCATGTTGGAATAGGATTCATTGATCCTTTTGCGTCTGTCATTACGCCCAACACTCGTGAGTTTGAAGCTCGTCACAGCCATCCCTTCCCAGATCCTACTCGTAATACCACAGAAAAGCTTTGGAGTTTTCGGATCTCAGGAATGGCCGCCGATAATTCTAGCCTATACCACGAAGGTTTTAATCTTAGATTAGAAACCAAAGAGATACACATTCAAGCTTGTTTTCATGTAGAACGGAAGTGGTTGTCAGGCACGCGTTCATAAGTGAGAATGGTGATGAGTGTCACTTGATCATCCCATTCATCATGTTCTTATGTGCGAATGAATATCTTTAAATAAGAATAAGCTTGAATTGAATAGAAAAATAATAGTACTTTACATTAATTCATGAGGAACAACAGAGCTCCACACCTTAATCTATGGGGTGTAGAAACTCCACCGTTGAAAATACATAAGTGAGAATGGTCCAGGCATGGCCGAATGGCCAGCCCCCCAAATGTGTACAATATGATCTATGATAGCATAGAACTGATAAAGGATGTAAAATAAATCACTAAAAGTAGTTTTTATACTAAACTAGTAGCTAGGGTTATAGAAAATAAGTAACTAAGTGCAGATAGTGCAGAAATCCACTTCCGGGACCCACTTGGTGTGTCCTTGGGCTGAGCATTGAAGCTTTCATGTGTAGAGACTCTTCTTGGAGTTAAACGCTAGCTTTGCTGCCAGTTTGGGCGTTTAATTCCAGCTTTTATGCCAGTTCTGGCGTTTAACGTCAGAATAGGGTAGAAAGTGGGCGTTCAAACGCCAGTTTGCATTATCAAAACTCGGGTAAAGTATGGACTATTATATATTGCTGAAAAGCCCAGGATGTCTACTTTCCAATGCAATTGAGAGCGCGCCAATTGGGTTTCTGTAGCTCTAGAAAATCTATTTCGAGTGCAGGGAGGTTAGAATCCAACAACATATGTAGTCCTTTTTCAATCTCTGAATCAGAATTTTGCTCAGGTCCCTCAATTTCAGCCAGAAAATACCTGAAATCACAAAAAAACACACAAACTCATAGTAAAGTCCAGAAATGTGAATTTTGCATAAATACTAATAAAAACATACTAAAAAGTAGCTAGATCCTACTAAAAACTACCTAAAAATAATGCCAAAAAGCGTATAAATTATCCGCTCATCACCTACACACTTGTGTGCACTGAATCTTTCTTGAAGATAAAATTCGGCCAGTAAGACAACCACAACGAAGGCTCAATCCGACGATTCTTGATGTTGTGAAGAAGGAGATCACTCGATTGCTTGATGCAGACATCATCTATCTCGTTTTCGATAGTGCGTGAGTTTGGTCCGAGTTGTTCTTAAGAAGTCGGGCATTACCACTATAAAGAAGGAAGATGGTTAGATGATCACAACAAGGGTGCAAAATTCTTGGCGGGTTTGCATTGACTATAAGAGACTAAATGTCGCAACAAGGAAAGTCTACTACCCCTTGCCATTCATTGACCAAATGTTGTACCAATTGTCTGGTAAATCTCACTATTATTTTCTTGATGGTTTTACTGGTTATTTCCAAATACACATTGCTCCGGAAGATCAGGAAAAAACTACTTTCAGTTGTCCTTTTGGCACTTTTGCTTACAAAAGAATGTCATTTGGTTTATGCAATACACTTGCTACTATTCAACGGTGCATGATTAGCATCTTTTTCAATCTTATGGAGAGTTATTTGAAAGTATTTATGGAACTTCCTTTGATTGTTGCTTAGACAACTTAGCTAAGGTCTTAGAAAGATGTGTTAACTCTAACCTTGTCTTAAATTTTGAAAAGTTCCATTTTATGGTAAGGCAAGGAATAATGTTAGGACATGTTTCTAATGACGGCATTTCAGTTGACCCAACTAAAGTTGATGTTATTGCTAGTTTGCCTTACCCTTTTCTGTGAGGGAAGTCTGCTCTGTTCTGGGACATGCAGATTTTTACAGGCGCTTTATCAAAGATTTTAGCAAGATAGCCTTGCCCTTGTCCAATCTATTACAAAAAGATGTTGACTTTGAGATTAGTGATGCTTGTAAAGAGGCGTTTGAAAAGCTAAGGAAGGCTCTCACCACAGCCCCTATTGTAAGAGAACCTAACTGGACATAACCCTTTGAGATCATGTGCGATGCCTCTAATCATGCTGTGGGTGCTGCGCTTGCACAGCGCCAGGGTAAGCTCCCTTATGTCATTTCCTACACCTTTAAGACATTGGATACAGCGTAATCCAATTACACCACTATTGAGAAAGAGCTTCTAGCAGTTGTTTTTGCATTAGATAAGTTCAGATCATATTTGCTAGGCTCAAAGAGAGTGCTGTATTCGGATCATGCGGCCTTGAAGTATTTGCTAACGAAAAATGAATCAAAGCCTAGGCTCATCCGTTGGATCTTACTTTTGCAAGAATTCGATGTTGAGATTAGAGATAGGAGTAGATCACAGAATTTGGTTGCGGACCATTTGAGCCGTCTTGAGCACATCAAGTATGATCCATTCCCTATTGATGGTTTGCATGCTATCTCTAATAGCACCCCTTTGTTTGCTTATATGGCAAATTACTTGGTCGCCAAAATCTTTCCCCCTAGTTTTACTAAGCACCAAAGAGACAAATCGAGGAGTGATACCAAATACTATATTTGGGATGACCCTCACTTATGGAGACATGGGACAGACCAAGTAATCCGTAGGTGTGTCCTAGAATAGGAATTCCAATCGATCCTTGAGTTTTGTTATTCATCCACTAGCGGAGGCCACTTTGGCTCCCAACGGACCGTTAAAAAGGTGTTAGATTGTGGATTCTAGTGGATGACACTATTTAAAGATGCAAATCAATATTTTGTCTTGTGTCACTGGTGTGCGAAATTACACTTCACACAACTGAAGCAGCAAGTGCATTGGATCATCCAAGTAATACCTGAGTGAGTCAGGGTCGATCCCACGAGGATTGTGATTTGAAGCAAGCTATGGTTATCTTGTAGATCTTAGTCAGACGGATAGAAAAGTTGTTTGATTGTTTAAACGCATAAAAAGAAAATAAATAAAACGTTACTCAGTTGATGGTGAATGCAATGATATGAAGATGGTTAAGGTTTGGAGATGCTTTGTTCTTCTGGATGATTCCGGTCTGACTGTCTTCTTCAACTATGAATGATTTCTTCTATGGTAGGCTGTATGTGATCAATGCCTTTCTTGAGAGGTCGCCAATGCTCCTCCAGATCTGAACCCCAGGGTTAGTGCGGATCCAGTCTGATTGAGGGTGAAGCTCCAGCAGTCCATTCTCCTTAGTGATCGTACTCAAAACGCCATAGACAAGGTCGAATCTTCGGGATCAGAGAATTCTGCGCCTTTGGTTCTAGCCTCTACCACAAAGACTCTAATCTCCCCATACCTCGGCTGAACTGGTGTCTCGAGAAGTCCCCAACGAAGTCGTGGATTAGCCGTCTAAGAGATGTATAATCAAGCTAGTGGTTCATCATTGTCCGATGAAAGACCCACTCTAAACCCATGTAGAATTAGATAACCTTGTACCGGTTCAACGCATTCATAATGATGAAGAACGAAGATACATCTTAGAATAGTGAATCAAACACGAAATGAGATAGAACGGTAGTACTTTATTAATCCATAAAATTCAACAGAGCTCTTCCCCTCATCCTAGGAGGTTTAGAAATCCATACTAATAGATAATACAATGTAAAACATGTAAAGTGTTAAAAGGTCTCGTGTTCTTCCCTGAAAAGTATATGAGTTCTCAAATAAATACTAGACTAATGACTAAGGATTACATAAGAAGGGTAAAACAGTCTTTTAATGCTAAATTCCACTTTTGGGGCCCACTTGGTGAGTGTTTGGGCTGAGCTTGATTGAGATCCACGTGCTAGGAGGCCTCTAGGGCGTTGACGCTGGCTAGGGGGTCCTTTTTGGGTGTTGGACGCTGGTCTCTTCTCCCTTGGGCATTGGACGCCAGAATAGGGCTGGAAGCTGGCATTGAACGCCAGTTTTGGGCCTTCAATTATGAAGCAAAGTATGGACTATTATATATTTTTGGAAAGCCGTGGATGTTAGCTTTCCATAGTCATTGAAAATGTTCCATTTTAATGTCTGTAGTTTTAGAAAAGCTCTTTCGGATGCAAGGAGGTCAGATCCTAACAGCATCTATAGCACTTTCTCTGTCTCTGAATCAAACTTTTGCTCTAGCTCCTCAATTTTAACCAGAAAATACCTAAAATTGCATAAAAACACATAAAATCAAAGTAGAATCCAAAAATGTGAATTTTGCACTAAAACCTATGAAAACTTAATAAAACTTAAACAAAACATACTAAAAACTATATGAAAATGATGGCAAAGAGCGTATAAAACATTTGCTCATTAGAACACCAGACTTAAACGGTTACTTGTCCCCAAGAAACTAAAAACAAATTAGGATAAAAAGAAGAGTAAGATACAATAAATCTCAGAGTTTCTAATGAAGCTCAGTTTCGATTAGATGAGCGGGACTTAGTACCTTTTTGCTTCTGAATAGTTTTGGTATCTTACTATCCATTGAAACTCAAAATGATTGGCATCTTTAGGAACTTAGAATCCAGATGATATCATTGAATCTCCTAGTATATTTCTTTTTTATTCTTAAACACAGCTTTTTAGAGTCTTGGCCGTGGCCCTAAGCACTTTGTTTTCGAGTATTACCACCGGATACATAAATGCCATAGACACTTAACTGGGTGAACCCTTTTGGATTGTGATTCATCTTTGCTAGAATCCCCAGATAGAGGTGTACAGAGTTCTTAAGCATACTCTTTTTGCTTTGGATCATGACTTTAACTACTCAGTCTCAAGCTTTTCACTTGACACCTTCACACTACAAGCATATAGTTAGGGACACTGTACTTTTTAGATTTCTTAGGCCAAGATTTTGTTTTGTGTAGGCCCTCCTAACCATTGATGCTTAAAGCCTTGGACCCATGCTCTTGTCTTTTGGTTTAAAGAGCTATTGGCTTTTTCTTTTTTCTTTTCTTTTTCAATTTTTTTGCCAATTTTTTTTGGAACATGCTTTTTCTTTTTCTTTTTGCTGCTTTTTCTTGCTTCAAGAATCAATTTTTGAGATCTTTCAGATTACCAATAATTCTTCTTCTTTTTCATCATTCTTTCAAGAGCCAACATTCATAAACTCCAACTTTAAATATGCACTATTTATTCATGCATTCAGAAAATAAAAGCTACCACATCAAAATAATTAACTATTCTTATTATATAACTCAAAGTTCATGTATCTCTCAATTCTTTTAAAATAAAATTTTTCTTTTAAGCAAGGTGAGAGATATATGGAACATTTTATAGCCTTAAGACATAGATGATCATGCAACAAGAACAAGAGAACAGACAATAAAACATAACAAAAAACAGAAAAATAACATAAAAGCAAGGGAATTAAGAGAACGAGTTCACCTTAGTGATGGCACCTACTACTCCTCCTTGAGGATCCAATGTAGTTCTTGATCTCTTTAATGTCACGCCCTTGTCTCTGTTGTTCTTCCCTCATGGCCCTTTGATCCTCTCTAATTTCATGGAGGATGGTGGCTTGATCTTGATGCTCCAACCTCAATTGCTCCATATTAGTGTTTAATTCTCCAAGAGAATTATGCAATCGGTCCCAATAACCTTGAGGAGGAAAATGCATCACTTGAGGTATCTCAGGGATTTCTTGCTGAGGCGGTTGCACAGGTTCATGTGCATGTTCTCTAGTTTGCTCCATCCTCTTCTTAGTGATGGGCTTGTCTTCCTCAATGAAGATGTCTCCTTCTATGACAATTCTAGCTGAATTACATAATTGACATATGAAGTTAGGGAAGTGGAGGAAAGTGCCCTTCTCTTCCTCTTCCTTTAGGTTTCACCAGTCTTTGGTGCTATACGTAGGAGTGGTAGAAGTCAAAAAGCAAGGCTTTTGCAACACCAAACTTAAGAGTTTTGCTCGTCCTCGAGCAAATACGAACAATAGAGAAGAATAGAGTAGAAGAGGGTGGGATAGGTGGAGATTCTGTGAGACCTACTGGTCCTGAGAGGCTAGGGTAATTGAATTTCCTGCCCTCCATATGGGTGTCGAATGCCCAGCTGCTACACCGTGGCTGGCGTTCAACGCCAGCTTTCCTATCAGTTGTGGCATTGAATGCCCAAGAGGGACTCCTTCCTGGAATTCAATGCCAGATCTTATGATTTCTTGGGTGTTGAACGCCCAGCCTCTGTGCTTGGCAGGCATTCAATGCCAGCATTGCTGTCCCTAGTGGGCATTGAACGCCCACTCTGGCCCTTTGTCTGGCGTTCAACACCAGCAAGGTCCTTCCTCCAGGGTGTTCTGTTTTCATCTCTGAACCTTTTTGTATCTATTCTAACTACTACACATGATCACAAACATTAAAAATCAAGGGAAATCTCTAAAAATAAACTAAAATAAACTCAAATGAAAATAAACAAAAGAAATAAGAACAAAAATACTCTACTCATGATTGGATTGCCTCCCAACAAGCGCTTCTTTAATGTCATTAGCTTGACAGACAGCTCCTTTCAAGGAGGAAGATAGTTATAGAGGAATAAGTTCTTACTCCTTACCGGGAGCTTTCTTCCTGTGCTCTCATGGATTAGCTTAATATGCTCGAGAGACAGGATCTTGTTCACTGCATGAGGCAGGGTTTGGCTTGCAGTAATATGTTGGTGTCCCTTAGTACTATTTCCCTCTTCCATGGTGAATACCATGATGAGATAAGTGAACATTACCATTTTCCATGGTGAAAAGCCTTTAGTAGGGATATTTTTGTTTTTCAAGCCCCTAGGTATCTTCCTTTTGGGGCCTTCCTCCTTGGTGGATAGTGTACATCCAACACCAAACTTACGTTTGGTCTTAGGAGGGATTAAATTGGTTTCAATCAAGGGAGGAGGCTTGAATGCTGAATGCTGTATGCGAGTACCTCCCTCGTCAGGAGGTAGTGGTGGGTTAACAACCTCGAACACCATCCAGTCCTCATGCAAGGTAATCCTTGTTTCTTGTGCCTCTTGGATTCTCAGCTTCTTCACCAAAGATGAAGGTATCAGATTTAAAATTAAGCCAAGATCATACAGGTCTTTGTCAAAAGTGATCTTTTCAGTAGTCCATAGGATCTGAAAGCTCCTTGGATCTGGCATCTTCCATGTCGGCTCATTCTAAATTAGGATACTTTACTTCTCAGTAAGTACCTCTATTTCATCTCCCCTTAGGTCTTTCTTTTAAAAAAGAATATCTTTTGGATAGGCCGTATAGGGGGTCTTTTTTTCCAATACCTTTGCAACAGAGATATTGACTTGCAGCTCTTTAAGGGCTACTGGAAAAATAAGCCAACTGTTCATCTGCCGGTTCTTTCTGCACGCCAAGGAAAGATAGCTCTTGAGGCTCTTTTACCTCTGCAAGGGGGTACTCTGTGGTAATCACATGCTCCTCTTGCACACCAAGAGAAGATTCAGCTCAAGGTTCCTTCTCCTTTGTAGGGGCATGCTCAATGGCATTCTCAGAATCCTCCTAGTTCTTAATTGCCTTCAGTTCCTCAGTAGCAGACTCCCGAGGTTCGGCCTCTTTGGTGAAGACTACTGTCTCACCTTCTTTTAAGGTCTCCTTTCTAGAGAGCATCAGGCTTTCTGTGAGGGCCCTATAGGGATGCACCTCCTCAAATAACTCAGTGGGAGAAGTATTAACCAGGTCAGGTGTCCACTGGTCATAGGTGTGAGTGTCTCCTTGAGGATGGTCACCACTCATGGCACTAGGAGCACTATGACTCTTAGCAGGGGGTGCGGCTACAGTCTCCCTGTCTAGAACTTTTGTTCTGACTGGGGTGTGAACATCTGTTGCTAACTTAGCCAATCTTTACAAGAGAGAGAACCTGTTCAGGAATTTGTTAACGACCTTATCCCAGGTGTTCACACTTTCTTTGGGTACAATATACCACCAATCTCTTGCTCGATCTCTCAAAGAAAATGGGAATAGTTTTAGCTTGTGGAATTTAGGGTCCATTCCATTGGTCTCTACAGTATCACAGAACTGTAGGAAGTCAGAGATGAATCTACTGGTGTCTTCCTATGGATGTCCGTGAAATTGGAACTTCTGCAATATTAGGGTGATCACTTGTGGGTTGATTTTAAAGTTTCTTGCTCTGATAGGGGGTGCATTGATACTTCCTCCACAGAAATCAGGAGTAAGATCTGTGTCGGGGTCTAGAAGTCTCCTGGCCTATGCATTCCACATCAGACTAATAGTGACCTTGGTGTTCCTGCATGCATAAATAAGAGACAAAAAAATGAGAGTCTCTATGTCAGAGTATAGAGAGGGAAGAAGAATTTGAAAATTAGAAAAAAAAAAGAAACTAGATAAAATATTTTTGTTTATATTTTATTTATTAATTAAATTCAAAAAACAAGAGGGAAAATAAAGGCTAATTAACCAAAAAGATTTAAAAATTTAGAAGAAAGTTTTCGAAAAAGAGGAGAGAGGAATTAGTTAGAAAGTTTTGAAAAAGAAGAAAGAGAAATCAAGTAACTAATTAAGAAGATTTGAAAATAAGATAGAAGATTAGAAAAGATTTGATTTTAAAATTCTTTTTGAAAAAGTCAACAAGATAAGATAAGAATTGAAAAGATTTGAAAAAGATTTTGAAATTAAAATTTAAAAGAAGATAAGCTAGAAAAGGGTTTGAATTGAAAAGAAGATAAGTTAGGTAAGAAAGATAAGATAAGGAAGTTAAGAAAAGATAAGTTTTAAATAAAAAAATTTGAAATCAAAATCAAAAAGTTAGTTTCTAATTTAAAAAGATTTGAAATTTAAATTTTAAAAGAAAGATAAGATAAGAAAGAATCAAATTTTAAAATAAAATATTTGAAAAGAAGTTGAAGAAGATAAGATTTGAAATTTGATTTTTAAAAAGATTTGATTTTAAAATTTGAAATTTGAAATAAGATAAGATTTTGAAAATTGAATTTTAAATTTTGAATTTTGAATTTGAAACAAGATAAGATAAAGATTTGAAAAATATTTGAAAAAGATAAGAATTGAAATTTGATTTTTTTTTTAAAAGATTTGATTTGAAGACAAGATAAGATAATAATTTGAAATTAAAATTTTAAAAATTTTTTGAAAATTTTGAAAATTAAGGTAAAAAGATAGAAAAGATATATTTTTTAATTTTTTGAATTAATGAAGAAAGAGAAAAACAAGCAAAAGACACCAAACTTAAAGTTTTTAGATCAAAGAAGTACAAATTTTCGAAAATCAAGAGAACAAACACCAAAAGACACCAAACTTAAAACTTTTAAGATCAAAACAAGAAGAAAAACAAGAACACTTTGAAGATAAAGAAGAACACCAAGAACAAAACTTAAAGGATTCAAAGAAAATAAGAACATACAAAGGATACGAAACTTAAAAATTTTGAAAATCAAAGACACAATTTTCAAAAATTTTAAAAGAAAAGATTCAAGAAGACCCCAAACTTAAAGATTGACACAAGACTCAAACAAAAGATGGTTAAGGCTTGGAGATGCTTTGTTCTTCTGGATAATTCCGGTCTTACTGTCTTCTTCAACTGTGAATGATTTCTTCTATGGCAAGCTGTATGTGATCAATGCCTTTCTTGAGAGGTCGCCAATGCTCCTCCAGATCTGAACCCCAGGGTTAGTGCGGATCCAGTCTGATTGAGGGTGAAACTCCTGCAGTCCATTCTCCTTAGTGATCGTACTCAAAATGCCATAGACAAGGTCAAATCTCCGGATCAGAGAATGCTGTGCCTTTGGTTCTAGCCTCTACCACAAAGACTCTAATCTTCCTAAACCTCGGCTGAACTGGTGTCTCTAGAAGTCCCCAACGAAGTCGTAGATTAGCCGTCTAAGAGATGTATAATCAAGCTAGTGGTTCATCATTGTCTGATGAAAGACTCACTCTGAACCCATGTAGAATGAGATAACCTTGTGCCGGTTCAATGCATTCATAATGATGAAGAACGAAGATACGTCTTAGAATAGAGAATCAAACACGAATTGAGATAGAACGATAGTACTTTATTATTCCATAAAACTCAGCATAGCTTTTTCCCTCAACCTAGGAGGTTTAAAAACTCATACTGATAGATAATACAATGTAAAACGTGTAAAGTGTCAAAAGGTCTCGTGTTCTCCCCCAAAAAGTATATAAGTTCTCAAATAAATACTAGACTAATGACTAAAGATTACATAACAAGGGTAAAACAGTCTTTTAGTGCTAAAATCTACTTTTGGAGCCCACTTGGTGAGAATTTGGGCTGAGCTTGATTGAGATCCACGTGCTAGGAGGCCTCTAGGGTGTTCAACGCTGGCTAGGGGGTCCTTTTTGGGCGTTGGACACTGGTGTCTTCTTCCTTGGGCGTTGGATGCCAGAATAGGGTTGGAAGTTGGTGTTTAACATCAGTTTTGGGCCTTCAATTCTGTAGTAAAGTATGGACAATTATACATTGCTAGAAAAGCTCCAGAAAAGCTCTTTTGAGGTCAAGGAGGTCAGATCCTGACAGCATCTGCAGCACTTTCTCTATCTCTGAATCAGACTTTTGCTCTAGCTTCTCAATTTCTACCAGAAAATACCTGAAATTGCATAAAAACACACAAACTCAAAGTAGAATCCAAAAATGTGAATTTTACACTAAAACCTATGAAAACTTAATAAAACATAAACAAAACATACTAAACTATATGAAAATGATGGCAAAAAGCGTATAAAACATCCGCTCATCAGTCACCAATGTCAGAAATAAGGAAATGTATCAAAAAAGATGAAATGCCCTAACAACCCATGCTTTTCTGTTAAATTTTTTATGTTTGGGGGATTGACTTTATGGGACCATTCCCTAATTCAAATGGGTTCCTTTATATCCTCTTTGCAGTTGACTGTGTGTTAAAGTGGGTGGAAGCAATTCCAACCCGCCTTGACGATGCTTACACAGTGGTTTCTTTTATAAGAAACAATATTGTTTGCCGTTATGGGTCACCACAGGCAATCATGAGCGACAAAGGGACTCATTTTTGTAATAGGAAAATGGAAGCATTGCTAAAGTAGTATGGTATGATGCATAATGTTACAACTGCTTATCACCCCAAAACCAACGGTCAAGCATAGGTGTCTAACCAAGAGATAAAGAGGATTCTAGAGAAGGTGGCAAACCCCAAATGGAAGGATTGGAGCCCTTGGTTGGGTGACATATTGGCACAAATTCCCACACTTCGTACTATTGAACCAGCAAGTACACACGGTCATCCAAGTAACACCTAAGCGAGTCAGGATCGATCCCACGAGGATTGTGATTTGAAGCAAGCTATGGTTATCTTGTAGATCTTAGTTAGGTGAATAGAAGAGGTAGGTTTGTCGTTTTAAACACATAAAAGAAAATAAAGAGAACTTAACTAGGTTGATATGTTTGCAATGATAAGAAGATGGTTAAGGCTTGGAGATGCTTTGTTCTTCTGGATAACTCTGGTTTTACTGTCTCTTTCAACTATGAAGGATTTCTTCTATGACAGGCTGTATGTGATCGACGTCGGTTGAGAGGTCGCCAATGCTCCTCTAGATCTGAACCCCATGGTTAGTGTGCATCTATTCTGATTAAGGGTGAAGCTCCTGCAGTCCATTCTCCTTAATGATCCTACTCAAAATGCCACAAACAAGGTCAAATCTTCCAATCCGGATCAGAGAATGCTGCGCCTTTGGGTTCTAGCCTCTACCACAAAGACTCTAATCTCCCCATACCTTGGCTGAACTGATATTTCGAGAAGTCCCCAATGAAGTCGTGGATTAGCCGTCTAAGAGATGTATAATCAAGCTAGTGGTTCATCATTGTCCGATGAAAGACTCACTCTAAACCCATGTAGAATGATATATCCTTATTCCAATTCAACGTATTCATAATTATGAAGAACGAAGATACATCTTAGAATAGAAAATCAAACACGGATTGAAATAGAATAGTAATATTTTTATTAATCCATAAAACTCAATAGAGTTCCTCCCCTCAACCTAGGAGGTTTAGAAACTCATACTGATAGAAAATACAATGAAAAATTCGAAATATGCTGGAAGAGATCTCTAGCAATGTGAACTTCTCCCTTAAATTCTAAACTAATGACTAAGGATTACTTAAAAAGGGTAAAACAGTCTTTTAGTGCTAAAATCTACTTCTGGGGCCCACTTGGTGAGTTTTTGGGCTGAGCTTGATTGAGATCCACGTGCTAGGAGGCCTCTAGTGCGTTGAACGCTAGCTAGGGGGTCCTTTATGGGCGTTGGACGCCAGTCTCTTCTCCTTTGGGCGTTGGACGCCAGAATAGGGCAGGAGGCTGGCGTTGAACGCTAGTTTTGAGCCTTCAATTCTGAAGCAAAGTATGGACTATTATATATTGCTGGAAAGCTCTTGATGTTAGCATTATATAGCCATTGTGAACGCTCCATTTAGACTTCTTTAGCTCTAGAAAAACTCTTTCGAATGGAGGTCAGATCTTGACAGCATCTGCAGCACTTTCTCTATCTCTGAATCAAAATTATGCTCCAGCTCCTCAATTTCAGCCAGAAAATACCTAAAATTGCATAAAACACATAAAATCAAATTAGAATCCAAAAATGTGAATTTTGTACTCAAACCTTTGAAAACTTAATAAAACTTAAACAAAACATAATAAAAACTATATGAAAATGATGCCAAAAAGCGTATAAAATATTCGCTTATCACAACACCAAACTTAAACTGTTGCTTGTTCCCAAGCAATTAAAAACATAGTAGGATAAAAAGAAGAGTAAGATACAATAAATCTAAGAGTTTTCAATGAAGCTCAATTTCAGTTAGATGAGCAGGACTTAGAAGCTTTTGCTTCTGAATAGTTTTGGCATCTCACTATTCATTGAAACTCAGAAGTGTTGGCATCCTTAGAAACTTAGAATCCAGATGATATTATTGACTCTCCTAGTTCAGTTCTTTTTGATTCATGAACACAACTTTTTAGAGTCTTGGCCGTGACCCTAAGCACTTTGTTTTCCAGTATTACCACCGGATTCATAAATGCCACAGACACTTTAACTGGGTGAACCCTTTCGGATTGTGATTCAGCTTTGCTAGAATCCCCAAATAGCGATGTCTAGAGTTCTTAAGCACACTCTTTTTGCTTTGGATCACGACTTTAACTGCTCAGTCTCAAGCTTTTTTACTTGACACCTTCACACCACAAGCATATGGTTAGGGACAGCTTGGTTGAGCCGGTTAGGCTAGGATTTTATTCCTTGTAGGCCCTCCTAACCATTGATGCTCAAAGCCTTGGATCTTTTTACCCTTGCCTTTTGGTTTAAAGGGTTATTGGCTTTTTCTGCTTTTCATTGCTCTTTTTTTTCGCATGCAAAATTTTTTTCTTTTTATTGCATCTTGCTTTTTGCTAGTTTTTCTTGCTTCAAGAATCAATTTTTAGATTTTTCAGATTACCAATAATACTTCACTTTTATCATCATTCTTTCAAGAGCCAACATTTTTAATTTCAATTTCAAATATGCACTGTTTATTCATACATTCAGAAAACAAAAGCAATGCCACCACATCAAGATAATTGAACAATTCTTAAAATAAACTCGAAATTCATGCAACTTAATTTCTTTTTCAAATAAAATTTTCTTTTAAGTAAGGTGAGAGATATATGGAACATTTTATAACTTTAAGACATAGATAGAAATGATCATGCAATAAGAACAAGAGAACAGACAATTAAAAACATAACAGAAAATAGAAAAATAACATAAGAAAAGGGGATTAAGAGAACGAATCCACCTTAGTGATGGCGGCTACTACTCCTCATTGAAGATCCAATGTAATGTTCAGTCTCTTTAATGTCATGCCCTTGTCTTTGTTGTTCTTCCCTCATAGCTCTCTGATCTTCTCTATTTCATGGAGGATGGTGGAGTGCTCTTGATGGTCCAACCTCAGTTGCTCCATGTTTGAGCTCCACTTTCCCAGAGAGGTATTTAGTTGATCACAAAAAATTTTGGGGAGGAAAATACATCCCTTGAGGCATCTCAGGAATTTCTATTGAGGCGGCTCCATATGCTCTTACTGTGGTCCATGTGCCGGCTCTCTAACATACTCCATCCTTCTTTTAGTGATGGGTTTGTCCTCTTCTATGACAATTCTAGCTGAATTACATAGGTGACAAATGAGGTGAGGGATGTGGGGGCAAGTGCCTTTCCTTTCCTCTTCCTTGAGGTTTTACCAGTCTTTGGTGCCATACTCAGGAGTGGTAGAAGTCAAAAAGTAAAGCTTTTGCAACACCAAACTTAAGAGTTTTGCTCGTCCTCGAAAAAATATGAACAATGGGAAAGAATAGAGTAGAAGAGGGTGGGGTTGGTGGAGCTTCTGTGGGACTTACCGGTTCTGAGAGGCTAAGGCAATTGAATTCCCTGCCATCCATATGGGCATTGAACGCCCAGCTTGTGCACCATAGCTGGCGTTTAATGCCAGCTTGCCTCCCATTTGTGGTGTTGAATGCCCAGGAGAAACCTCCTTCCTAGCATTCAACGCCAGCTTGTTGCTCCCCAGAGGGCGTTGAACACCCACTCTGGCTCTTTGTCTAGCGTTCAACGCCAGCAAGGTTTCTACTTCAGGGTGTTCTGTTTCCAACTCTGACTATTTTTGTTTCTTTTCTAACTACTGCACATGATCACAAACATTAAAAAGCAAGGAAAAACTCTAAAAATAACAAAAATAAAATCAGATGAAAATAAACGAAAGAAATAAGAATAGAAATACTCTACTTATGGTTGGGTTGCCTCCCAACAAGCGCTTTTTTAATGTCATTAGCTTGACGGACAACTCCTTTCAAGGAGGAAGATAGTCATAGAGGATTAAATCCTTACTCCTTATTGGGAGCTTCCTTCTTGTGCTCTCATGGATTAGCTTAATACGCTCAAGAGACAGGATCTTATTCTCTGCCTGAGGCAGGGTTTTGCTTGCAGCAATACGTTGGTGTTCCTTTTTGCCACTTCCCTTTTCCATGATGAATTCCATGATGAGATAAGTGAACATTACCATTTTCCATGGTGAAAAGCCTTCAGTAGGGATGTTTTTATTTTTTCAGCCCCTTGGTATCTTCTTTTTGGGGCCTTCTTCCTTAGTGGATAGTGTACATCCAACACCAAACGTAAGGAGGGATTGAATTGGTTTCATCCAAGGGAGGAGGCTTGAATGCTGAATCCTTTATGCAAGTGCCTCCCTTGTCAGGAGGTAATAGAGGGTCAAAAACTTTGAACACCATCCAGTCCTTATGTAAGGTAATCCTTGTTTCTTGTGCCTCTTGGATATCCAGCTTCTTCATTACAGATGAAGGGATCAGATTTAAAGTCAAGCCAAGATCATACAGAGCTTTGTCAAAAGTGATCTTTCTAGTAGTCCATAGGATCTGAAAGCTCCCTGGTTCTGGCATTTTCCTAGGCAGCTCATTCTGAATTAGGATATTATACTTCTTAGTAAGTACCTCTATTTCATCTCCCCTTAGGTCCTTCTTTTCAAAAAGAATGTTTTTTAGATAGGCCGTTGATGAATTTATATTTGATGATGATTTTTGGTTGAAATTGAATGGATTTCATGAAATAAATTTGCACTTATTCCACTAAATAGCATGCATTTGAACTTTCTTCCTAATTTGTGCTTGATTATGAAAACATGCTCTTTTGTGCCTAATTTGATAAATTTTATTCCATTTACCTTCCATTCGATACCTTGATGTTATTTGTGCGTAATTTCAGAGGTATAAAGCAAGAATGACTTGGAGAAAATGCAAGAAGAGCATTCAAAGTGGAGGAAGCATAAATAATCAATGGAGAAGAGCTAAGCCTAGTGTGCGTACGCACAGGCCTGCGTGCATACGCACAGCCATCAGATCAGAGCCACGCGTGCACGTGAGCCGCATCGTGCGCGTCATGTGTTCATTCAACCATCGCCTAGTGTGCGTACGCACAACTTCCTGTGCGTACGAACGGGTAGAGATTTTCGGTAGAGTGTGTGGATGCACACTTCTGTGCGTGCGCACAGGTTGATGCACATGCCTTCATTAAAATCTCACGTGACTCACAATTTTGGTGGTTAGGAGGCCCATTTCTGAAGCCATTTAGCTCATAAGGAGGGAAAAATGAAGACCATACCATAGCATAACATTAGTGTAGCCTAGGAGTAGTGGTAGATAGCTTTAGTATAGTTTTTCTTTAAGTTTTTCATAATCTCTATTAGGGTTTATACTAGGGTTTTTACTTTCAAGTGCCATTTCCATTTTGATCTTGGATTTGCTAATTTCCATTGTAAGTATCTCTTTGTTACTACTCTTTATAGTTACATTGTTCTTACTCTTTCTTATAATTCAAGTTATAGTTCAATTTTACTTCTCTCTTGTAATTTCTATTTCTTGTTGATGAATTTGATTATTAATGATTGTTACATGCTTTCTTGAGTCTTTATTGTTGATTGAGATCATTTGTTCCTTTTGGTTTCAAGCTTTTTCTCATTTTTCCCATCTTTAGAGTTCTTGCCCACCAAGTGTTTGACAAAATGTCAAGTATGATTTTGGGCTAGTTTTCTATCTCTTGGTTTCGGGAAAGTGAGAAATTGGGTTCCTAGAGTTGGAATGTCCAACATTTAGTGTTAATTTTGGATTGTTAATTGTTCTTGTTCCCACTAACGCTATGTTGTTGCTAAGGCAATTAGCAAGCAATTTAGGATTTGTGGGTTAAGAACACTTATGCTCATTTAACTTACTCTCCAATGTGAGGGTTAATCAAGTGAGATTGATCCATTCTAGTAGTCATAGTTGTGGTTCCAACAAGGTAAGGACCCTTAGCTCACTCCAAGCCAAGATATCTTTTATGCTTCAATTTCTTCATACACATTTACATTAATTCCTTTTTACACTTTACTTGTCTATATTTCAAAGTTGCTTCATTAATTTCTTTATTAGTTCATTTATTACAATTTTGCATGTTCTTTTATTACTTTATATGTTTATCCATTTATTGAAAACCCTATGATCCTCACAACCAAGATTGCACACTCATTGGTCTCAAGTGTCCTTGGGAGACGACCCGGGAATTGAAACTCCCAGAATTGAATTGGTTTTAAATTGTGACATTATTTTGAATTCAAACTTTGACTGTGAGCATTATCCATTGGCTTGGACTATACTTGCAACGGAACTCAATATGTGGAAAATTCTAAGCCGACAGTTTGGAATACGTTAGCCGTATATGGGGTCTTTTTTTCCAATACCTTTGTAACAGAGATATTGACTTGCAGCTCCTTAAGGGCTGCTGGGTGATGATTGGATTTTTGACGGTTTAGAAATTCACTAATGAAATCTCGTTGTAAAGTATAGTTTCTAAACCAAGCAATAATCCTTTTCATACAAAAAGTTGTTTGTCACTAGTACAAACCCCTAAAATTTATAAACCGAAGTATTCAAACCTCGGGTCGTTCTCCCTAGGAATTACAATAAAGTGTCTTGTTATTGGTTATGAGTTATTTTGGGGTTTTGGATAAGAAGAATGAAAAGTAAATGGCAATGAAAATAAACTAACAACTATAAAAGGCTCTTGGTTTGGTATAAAAATTAGAAGTCCTATCCTAGTTATCTTTCTCAATTGTGATGAGAATTGTTCATTGCTACCACTTAGTTAACCCTTACTAATTAAAGAAAAGTCAAGTGGATAAATTGACTTGAGCCACAAGTCCTAGCCAACTCCCAAGGAAAGACTAGCTTTAGTGCACTCCAAACCAATTAGCAATCTCTCCAATTATCAATCAACAAAGGGATTAGATAACTCAAGTGTCACTAATTACTCTACCTAGGCCAAGAGGAACAAAATCTACACTATATCTAGAAGAGGCATTTCAACAAACACATAGAGTGCAATAGAAGTAAACATTATTAATTGCAAGAATTAAAGGAATCTACAACTACAAAGGCAAGAGATCAACAATAGAAAAGCCACTACAAGAAAAAAGGCCTATCGGTACCCTTTTTTCTTGCCACGCTTTAAAAGCGTGGCCAAAAGTGATCAATGGCCACGCTTTTATGAGGGTAGCCACTGATTTGTGATTTGGCCACGCTTTTTTTGTCACGCTTCAAAAGCGTGGCCATAGAGAGATTTTGGCACGCTTTTATGAGGGTGACCACTGATTTATGATTTGACCACCCTTTTTTTTTTGCCACACTTCAAAAGCGTGGCCATAGAAAAAAACAAGTACGCTTTTAAAGCGTGGCTGGTTTGTCGGGATACGGGCACATTTTTAAAGCGTGCCTATATCCTCTAATGATTTGGAACCCTAAAAAAGCGTGACAATAAGATTCCCAATTAATTTAATTTCTCACTCAAACACTTCATTTTTTTATCAAAACTCTCAAAACAGCCCTCACTTAGAAGTGAGAACCAAACCCTCGAAGCCTCTTCATTACTCAACTAAGAACCCTAAACCTTCGCAGCCCTCTCAGCTCGCAGCCCTCTTCATCATTGAGAAGTGAGAATCCCTTCATCTTTCAGCTCGTAGCCCCCTCTTAACTTGCAACCCTCTATCCTTCTCTTGCAATCATTTATCCCACTTTTGTAACTCTTGGAAACTTCAATCGGTGCTGCCTCCGTCGACGAACCCTCCATCGGCGCGCCCTCCGTTGGCATTCAGTCTCGCTCGCAAGGCCTCCATCGGCGCTCGCTCTCTCTCGCTCAAACCTTACCTCCGTCGACGCTGACTCAATCGTCGCTGCCTCTCCCGCAATCGGCGTTCCTCCCTCAATCGGCGCTCAACCCTCATCGTAACACAAGAAGGTACAGATTTAATCCCTTTTCGTTTCTCTATTTCAACCCTCACCATAACGCTGATTAATGTTTTCCGGAACCCAAAGAACAAGGAAATGTTGCCGGAGAACTTCAAAGAACAGCTTGCTTTGTCTGTGAGAAGCATCCAGTGGAGCTATGCAATATTCTGATCTACTTCATCTACCCCACCCGGGTACTAACTTCTAACTAACTGTTTCCTTGAATTTCAGTTCTGTTTTGGGATTTTTTTTTTCATTTTCTGTTTCTTGAATATTTGTTGTTTGTGAAAATACCTCACTGGACTTCATATGACGAGACACATCATGACTTGTTTCTTCTTCTGCTTCTTCTTCTCTAATATGAATAACTCAATACAATAGCTTCTTAGACAACACCACAATTCTCGTCTTTCTTCATACTGATAACGTTGTCGTGATTTGAGTACTCATCTTATATTATGTTTTTGTTATTTTTGGTCCAAAGTTTCAATCTTTTGAATTTTATTTTAGGCTATAAGGGTTGCTGCCATGAACTGTATTGATGGGCTAAGCATTGGGGCTCGTATTGCATGTTCTGGCAAGAAAAATGGTACTTAACTGTCAGAACAATTGGACTTAGCCATTACTTCTTAATTAATATTACCTTGATATTAAGATTTTCTAAACAGGAAACAAATGTCTTAATTGATGGTTACTATACTTGTGAAAATGTTCCTATAACAAATGCTTGTTATGCATGCTTTAGTTTGTTGAAGGGGTGCATGGGTATTATTAAAACTCATTCTTCATCTTATACAGTAAAAAGAGGTAAATAAAACTGCAACTGTGATAATGGAGATGCAATGATTTCTGAAATTATAAAATCCTCTTTCTTGCAAGAATTAAACCTTTTGTGTTTGGTCTATATGTCTACTTAATTCATTATCATGCTCCTAATTTTATATTGCAACAGCTGGTTGGCTAATACATACAAATACATTGCCTTGTATAATCCAATATTTAAGTTAGTAAAACCAGAAGGCAATTAACTCGTTGATATATATAAAAGTTTACATGGTGAGATGTGAATCATTTAATGGAGCACCTCATATCGATACTTTTACTTCTACTTCTACTTACTGCTATTATTATTTTTATTAGTGCACAAAGTGATGGCAAATCTGATCAGGTCAATTTTTACATTATATATTCATGAGGTTGTTTCTTTTTCTGTCTCTCTCTGAGTTTCTTTGTTTTTTGCATCACCCATTTTAATTCTCTTGTTAATAAACCGAGGTGTGTCTATGAGCTCTGAACTTGTTTCTTCAATTGTCTATTTTCAGGTTAATTGATTGTAAACATTTTGATTCCTCTGTTTCCTGAGAATTTGAGCTGTTTCCTGAGAATTTGAGCATGGTTTTGATTCCTCTGTTTGTTTAGCAAATGTCCTTGAACTGATCTGAACTTTAATCTGCATGGTTTGTTTAGCAAATGATTTTGATTCCTTTGTGGCTCACCTTCTATCAGTGGCTACTATTGTCATGGTCTGGCTTTGGAACATACACTTCAGGGGTGGGCTTTTTCTCCTACCATTACATTGATGAATTAGTAACTAAACTGATTTGGGACTGGGTTTAGTTTTTAATACAGTTATTTATATATAACACAAGATAATCATATAATATTACACAAGTTGAAGTTACTAATCTATATTAAGCCTTTATATATCTTATATTTGTGACTATTATTATATATAAATTGTCAATATATAGTTAGTGAAGTACCCCTAACTTACGTATTTCTTTTTCTTGATACAGATCCACCTTGTTCTTTTGTTAATTGGATTAATAATCATGGGAGGTGAAGGTAACCAAAAAACTTTCACAAGATACCGTTTTAGTATCTGTGTTGATTCCTGAACTGCTTTTTTTTTTTTTAAGGAAAAAAATATCTAGTGTGAATCTAATATTTTTTTAAAGATATTTGAGCATTAGTTTTCTCTGAATTTGATTTTCATTCTTTTTACCAAATTATGGAAATTATATGAATAGTTTGATACAAAGGAAACTGAATGATAAACCTTGAAAGTTTCGGTCTCATTAATGCTCTATTCTGTTTGGCATTACTCTGTTTCAGAATTTTCTCTAGTCTTTCATTATTTTAATCTCTCATTCAATTTGTTACTCCACCTAGGTACCAAGCATAATATAACTTATGAAAAATGAGGTGTTTGAAGGATGCTGCTGAACCACCTTTGAACAAGATGCATCCCCATGAGAACTCATCATGTTACTAATGGTAAGATTTTTATCCTCACCTACTAGGGGCACATAACCTCCCTCTTTGTACACCTTATATTGATCATTCAGCATATAGCTAAAGCTTCTCCAATATTCCTGATGGTTTCCCTGTTTATCCCTGCTTTTATTAAGAACCTATTCTGCTGCTGTTTTTGTTTCATGAGAGTTAGGCTTAGCTAGAGCTGCTTGTTATTTTCCTTTTTGATTAATTAGAGCATTCCTCTTGGTTTGATTAGTGGAGATAGCGCCTTTTTTATTTGAGACAGAGCTTTGCAATTTGGTTTTTTGCATGTTAGGTTTGGGATTCTGAATAGTAACTATTTTTTGCCCGTGACTTTTAGGGATTTCCTTGCCTTTGATGGCTTGATTATTTCCTTTCTGGGAGTGGCCAGCATGATGAATGATTTATTAATATTATATTTTAGGGGGATTTGGTTTTCTGTAGGAATCTTAAGTTTTAATATGCAAAGTATATATAATTTCTTAATGAGTGGAAGGTCAAATTTTGGATATTGCGTTGCAAAGTTGTTTAATCAGCTTTTTTGTTGGCGAGCGAAGACGCTATGTTTTGTGAACATATTCTAATTGATTCATTTTTCCAGTGTTTGTGAAATCGCAGTTGGTGAAGCACGTTATTTTAACTTCTTCAATTGCTGCTGTTACATTTAATGGAAGGCTTCTGACTCCTAAAGAAGTAGTTGATGACACCTGGTTTTTTGATCACGAACTTTGTAAGGAGTCGAAGGTATGTGCCATGTCCCTACAATTGTTATCATATTCCCCTAATTAGGCCAAATTAGTAGGAGTGGAATTAGCATTATGTTTTGCTGATTTAATTTTGATTCATATGAATAAGCTCAATCCCTTGTAAATTTGAGACTTTGGTACCACCAATTTTGTTTCCCATTTTCCTTTTTTTTTTCCAGTCATGGTACTGGTATGTGCTTTCAAAGACATTGGCTGAAGATGCTGCTTGGAAATTTGCAAAAAAAAAAAAAAAAAATTAACCCAGTAATGGTGATTGGACCTCTTCTGCAACCAGTACTTAACACAAGTGCTGCTGGTGTTTTGAATGTAACTAATGGTAATTTTTAAAATTCTATTTCTGCATGTGGAAATGAAAATTGAAATAGTAAATGATAAAAGTACAATATATAATGTGTAAGTCTATAAAGCTTATCTTTCTCTTATGATGTGTTTGTCAATGTGATGTTGATTCAAGTGTCTTGATGTGTGGTTCAGGAGAAGAAGCCTTATTCCAATAAAGTTGCTAAGCTTAAAGCAGAATATGAGAAGGCTATGGAAAGTTATAATGCTGCTGAAGCAGGAAGAGAAAAGGGAGAAGGAGAAGGAGAGCATGAAGAGGGCTAATGAAAAATATGATAAGGAAGAAGATGTGGCCAGTGAAGATGAGGAGTTTTAAAAGCAAATGGTAGCAGGAGTTCTTCCCACATCAACTTTTTGTTAATCATAGTTCTGCTGTATATCAAATTTTGGTTTTCCATCCTTCATACCTTTGGGAACATTATAGTTTTAATTTAAATTATTATAGCATGTAAATAATTCATGTAAATCAATAAAAAATCAATTCTTATGCCTTCTAATTTTCTCTTTTTAATTATTATTATAGAATTGTAATTTTTCAATTATTATTATGCATTCTAATTTTTTCCTTTTTTTTTAATTTGACAAAGGAATAGGCCACGCTTTGAAAGCGTGGCAAAATGCTTTAGTGGGAAAGCCACGCTTCAAAAGTGTGGCTGTATGTGCTCTATCGGCACGCTTCAAAAGCGTGGCGATATGTGAACTTTTCGGTACGTTTTTAAAGCGTACCGATAGATTAACACCTATGGCCACGCTTTTAAGCATGGCAAGAGTTGAAAGCGTGGCCAAAAAGAAAGCGTGCCGATAGATCCGCAAAAGCGTGGCGATAGAGCAACCGGCACGCTGGCAGATGTGACCCTTTCAAAAGCGTGCCGATAGCTCAAAAAGCGTGGCGAAAAGCTATCGGCACATTTTTTAGCACTATTCGGCACGCTTTAAAAGCGTGGCAGAAAGATTATTTTCTTGTAGTGAGCAAAGAAGAACAATTATTATGAATTACCTCTTATTGAATTGGAAGAATGTAGAAAGAACAATACTAGATCTACAACAAAATATAAGAACAACATAAAGAAAATTATAACAAAAGAATAGAAGAAGATGAATGTAGCAACAAAGAATTGAGAGATAGAAGTGGAAGAAAGCAAAGATTAAAACCTAGATCTAAGAACTAAACCTAATCCTAATCCTAATTCTAGAGAGAAGAGAGAGCTTCTCTCTCTAGAAACTAGCTCTAAACTAATCCTAATGAGTGTGTATGATTGCAATCCCCTTGCTCTTCAATCCTTGGCTTTAAATAGCATCTTTGGCGCCAAAGTTGGTTGGGATTGGGCCCCACAACCCTTGAGAATTCGTTGGTCACGTTTTCATTAAAAAAATCATAAACCAGCACCGACGCGTACGCGCACAGCATGCGTACGCGTCCATGGGGTGATTCGCAGGTGCGCGCAAGCGCCAGGTGCGCGCGCGCGTCCATGGGCGAGTTCAACTTCTTTGACTTTTAATGTTTCTCCACTTTGCATGCTTTCCTCTTCACTCCTTTGATCCATTCCTAGCCTTTTCAATCTGGGATCATTAACAAATATATCAAGGCATCTAGTGGAATTAAAGGGAGATTAAAACCATCAAATTAAGGGTCTAAAAGCATGTTTTCACATCTAAGCACAAATAAGGAGACAATCACAAAACCATGCTATTTCATTGAATAAATGTGGATAAAAGGTGATAAAATCTCTTAAAATCAATACAGGATAAACCGTCAAAACGGGGTTTATCACTGGGAAATGAGCCAACTGCTCATCTGCCGGTTCTTTCTGCACGGCAAGGAAAGATAACTCTTGAGGTTTTTTCACCTCTGCAAGGGCGTGCTCTATGGTAATCACAGGCTCCTCTTGCACGCCTACAGAAGAATCAACTTGACGTTCCTTCTCTTCTGTAGGGGCATACTCAGGGGCAGTCTCAGGATCCTTCTGGTCTGTGATTGCCTTAAGTCCCTCAGTAGCATGCTCCTTAGGTTCGGCCTCCTTGGTAAAGACTACTGTCCCACCTTCTTTTACTGTCTCCATGTCTAGAACTTCTGTCCTAGTTGAAGTTTTCTCATAGGAGTATAAGTGCTGGTTACTGGCAGCTATCTTAATGAGCTCATTTGCCTCTTCATGTGTCTCTATAAAGTACAGAGGACCGTTTGCAAAGTGATCTACTGTCTTCCTAACTATCTCAGAGATTACTTCATAGAAGATTATTGTCTTGTCCCATCCTGAGAACATATGGGGAGGGCAATTCCTGAACATCAGCTTGTACCTCTCCCAAGCATCATGGAGAGACTCGCTCTCTTTCTGCCTGAAGGTATGAACATTTGTCACCAGCTTAGTTAATCTCTATGAGGGAGAGAACTTGTTCAGGAATTTGTTAACAACCTTATCCCAGGTGTTCACAATTCCTCTAAGTTCCATATGCCACCATTCGTTTGCTTGATCACTCAGAGCAAATGGGAAGAGTTTTAGCTTGGGGAATTCAGGGTTCACTCCATTAGCCTCTATAGTTTCACAAAACTGTAGGAAGTCAGAGATGAACTTACTAGGGTCTTCCTGTGAGTGTCCATTAAACTGACATTTTTGCCATAATAGCAGGACCTGGTCTAGGTTGACCTTAAAGTCATCTAAGTCAATAGGGTGTCAAATGTATAGGAGCCCAGAGGTCTCCCAATTCGTATATTTCTCTTTGGATCCATAGTGACTCCGGTGTCTCTACATACATAAATAAGAGACAGAAAAATGGGAGTCTCTATGTCAGAGTATAGAGAACTCCTTGTAGATATGAAGAAGAAAGAAGAATGAGGGTAGAGAAGAAAAATTCGAATAGAAGAGAGAAAGAATTCGAAAATTAGAAGCAAAATTAGAAACTAGAATTGAAATATTTTTGTTTTTATTTTATTTATTAATAAAATAAAGGTTAATGAACCAAAAAAATTTGAAAATTTATTGATGATTTTCGAAAAAGAAGTGGGAGAAGTAAAGAAGATATTTTCGAAAATAGAAGAGAGAGGAGTTAGTTAGGAAGTTTTGAAAGAGAATAAAGAGAAACCAACTAACTAATTAAGAAAGATTTAAAAACAAGATTAGATAGAAGATTTGATTTTGAAAATATTTGAAAAAGTCAATAAGATAAGATAAGAATTGAAAAGATTTGAAAAATATTTTGAAATTAAAATTTAAAAGAAGATAAGATAGAAAAGGTTTTGAATTGAAAAGAAGATAAGTTACGTAAGCTAAGAAAGATAAGATAAGGAAGTTGAGAAAAGATAAGTTTTAAATAAAAAATATTTGAAATCAAAATCAAAAAGTTAGTTTCTAATTTAAAAAGATTTGAAATTTAATTGTAAAAGAAAGATAAGATAAGAAAGAATCAAATTTTAAAAGAAAAGATTTGAAAAGAAGTGGAAGAAGATAAGATTTGAAATTTGATTTTTGAAAAAGATTTGATTTTAAATTTTGAAATTTGAAATTTATATTTTAAATTTTGAAATTGTATTTTAATGAAAGATAACAAAAGATAAGATAAAGATTTGAATTTTAAAATTTAAAAGAAAGATAAGATAAGAAATTAAAGAATCAAATTGAAAGAAAGATATGATAAGATATGAAAAGATAAGATTTGAAATTGGATTTTTAAAATTAAGATAAGATAATAATTTTGAAATTAAAAATTGAAATTTTTGTTAATATTTTCGAAAATAATTTTGAAATAAAGATAGAAAAGATATTTTTTTATTTCTTTGAATTAATGAAGAAAGAGAAAAACAACCAAAAGACACCAAACTTAAAATTTTTAGATCTAAGACTCTAAAATTTCAAAAGTTCAAAGAGAAAAACACCAAAAGACACCAAACTTAAAAATTTAAAGATCAAAACAAGAAGAAAAACAAGAACACTTTGAAGATCACGAAGAACACCAAGAACAAAACTCAAAAGGATTCAAAGAAAACAAGAGCATGAAAAGGACACCAAACTTAAAAATTTTGAATATTAAAGACACAATTTTAGAAAATTTGCATGAAAAACACCAAAAGAATTGCTGATGGCGGTGGCAAGGGAGGATGACGTAGTGGAGGATAGAAGGGTAATTTCTGAACGTATTTTGAATGAGTGGATCAATGTGACTTTAATTGACAATCAACGCAATCACGTAACGTTCAAATCAAGCATTGAAGGTATTGGAGGGCATGCGGATTTGGTGGGGAACGCTGATATGGGGAGTAATGAGGATTCTGATAGAACCATTTCTTAGGAGGTGGAGGATTTGGACCGTGGGCTGCTAAGGGGTGCTAGAAGGAGTATAAAAACAAAAAAAAACACAAAGGATACTTGGCCCAATGAGAAGAGAAACCGGTTTGGGCCACCAAATGCTGTTGGGCCACCAAATGCTGTTGGGCCAGCACTCCTCGTAGGGGCAGCAAGAAAGAACGCGGAAGCAGCGGTTGACAAGGCTGGACCGTGTCAGGATGAGGCGGGTCGAAGGAAGCGGAGCTCGCCATGGGTCTGCACCCCTATTATTCATCACGAAACTACCACAGGAGCGATGCAGGGAGATCGTGGTGCTGCTTCCCCCCTGATCCCGCGAAAACGAGGGGCTGGAGGCTTACGTGAATCCCATGCAAGCCAGGGACTGGAGGGATGGTGTGCGATTGGGATGGCTAACGGGGATGAGGGTGAGCCGACTGTCAACGGTAGAGGCAGCTGTGCTGAGGCGGTTGGGTGTGAGGAGTTGATGGCGAATCCGGAGGAATTGGACGATGGTAGGGTTCCGGGGATGAACAGTGTAACAACCCTAATTTTCGAGTACGCGAGATCTTTTCTGAATACACGGATTTCTTCGAAAGATCAGTAAAGGGAATACCTCTTCTGTATCATCAAGCATCTCAATCCTCATTGTCATTATATTATCTTTAACTCAGGACCTTAGTTGAGACAAGCTCGATAACGCGGTCACGAAGAACCTAGTTTTTGAACCATATCGGTTAGGGGTTTTGATTCGGTTTTTCGTAAATAGTCTCAGTTTGACAAACCAGACTTGATTTATGAGAGGAGAGAGATAATAGTATAATATTATCATTATATTAGTATTAGAAGATGCTTGAATGATATTATAAGGTTACCTGGTCTGTTTTAGTTAAAAACAGGAAATCAGTTTAACCGGATTTACAGTTTACTGGTGCAGCTTAGCACTAGCACTCTCTGATGACTTTAGCAATGCTAAGGCCTCATTATATATGTTCTATTCTCATAATAAATATGTTACTAGTGTCATTTATGCTAGTAGCTCAGAAAATAATTTTTAGAGATGTTTTTACAAGTGTTCCGATACATCTAGTTTTAGTAGTTATACACCGGAGATATTTTAATATTATTTTAATCCACCTCCAAGCCAACCAATCACAACTCACCTTACACCCCCAAGACCTCCAAGGCTGTCTCATTTCATCATTTTGGCCGAAAATAACAAGAGAGAAAAGAGAGAAACTTTCATGAACACTTAATCTTCAAAGCTTGATTTCTTCTGAACTAAAACTCAAATCAAAACTCCGATTTCACCAAAATGATCCTCTCTTCTTCCTCTACAAAACCATGTAACTTATCAAGGATGGAAATAAGGTGAGATGGCTGTCTCCCTCCCATTTCAATTCGGTTTTCAAGGAAAACCATGCAAAACATGTGTTTTCTTGATGTTCTTCCTTAGGAATCATGCTTAACTTGACTTGAGAGCCAAGAAACATGAATTTATAGCAAGTCTAAGGTGAGATATCTCTTCCTAACGTGCTGAGGGAGATTTGGTCAGTTGAGAGTTTGTGGATTTAAAGTTGTTCTTGATGTGTTTTAGGAGGAAAAAGTGCTTAAGGACCACCTGAAAGTCTAACCGAATTTGGAGCAGCAAATCAAGGTAGGGTGTAACGAAATTAATCTTGATTATTTGTGTTTGAGTTGTGTGAATGTTGTATGATTTGGCTGTGCTAAAAATTGGTTGCATATATGATTGATTCTTGGTGAAAATTTGGTAAAATTTTGATGAAATTTGATAAAATTCAAGCTATGAATGTGTGTTTTTGAGGGCTGCTGGAAAAACGAACCCTAGAGCTTAAATTGGGGTTCAATTTGTGTTAAATTCATGTAGAAAAGATGGGTTTTAGTGGCTGATAATTTATTATGAATTATGGTAAAAATCGGTTGCTGAAAAGACTGATAAACGGGTAAAAATAGAGAAAGAATCTAAAGAATTTACAAAGAACACTTTGAGTGTGATGAAGAACAATGAAGAACACCTTTTTGATTCATAAAAGGGCAAGGAAGTAATTAATTTGGTGTTTGGGGGGTTATTTTGTAATTTCTGAAAGTTAGGGTGGTTAAAGTAGAAATATTAAAAGTTACGGGTGGTAAAAAGTTAATTTTAAAGGTTAAAAGGTAAAGTTAAGGTAATTTTCGAAAATTTAGTAATAAAATATTAAATAATAATAAAATATTAAATAATAATATTTAATTAAAAATAATATTTTAATAAAAATAATAAAATAATGCGAAAAAGGCAGTTTTCTATAAAAGTTTTAGAAAGACAACTTTAAGCACAGAATCTCATAATTACCTTCATAAAACACTTAGGGAGTGGTAAAAACATATTAGTGAGGCAAAGACAAAGGAAAGATAAAAAGTTAAAGAAAAGATAAAAATCAATGAAAAGTCTGTAAAGTTTTAATGACAGAAAAATAGACAGAGACTAGTGAACGAACTAGGGCAACATAGCTAGTCCTGGAATTGCGAATAGGATTAGGTATTATATGAAAAGTTAAACTGTTTCAGTATAGACTTAATGAACCTATACTTGGGACAGACTAACTATTCATACTGAAATTTACATAAGCTTTAAATACATACGTTAAACAGAGAAATCAGAACAGAGTAAAGAAACACAGAGAACAGAGTAACCAGAGCAGAATAAAGGGATACAGAGAAAAGAGTAACCAGAGCAAAGTAAAAAGACAAAGAGAAAAGAGTAATGTGATAAAGAGAAATCGTTTGAGTTACGATGTTGTAAAAGTAAAGCTGTAAAGTTTGTATAGCATGATTGAACAGAGAAAGAAAGAGGTACTGCATAAGAATGTGAAAGTGATGATGATAATGAGAATGATTATCTGATGATCTGCTGCGTGAAGGCAGTCAGATAGATGGTGGTACGACCACTGAGAGTGCTTTCCTGGGATACTTAGCTATAATGCTATTCTGTAAGTCAGAGGACTTTTACAGAGGTATCGAGAACACACGACTAGCATATACTCCTGTAAGTCAAAGGACTCTTACAGTGAGAGTGTGTGTGTATGCTCCTGTAAGTCAAAGGACTTTTACAGTGAGAGTGTGTGTATGCTGTTGTAAGTCAAAGGACTCTTACAGAGAGTGTGTTGGGCAGATATAAGTTAACTAGCTCCGCCATGCAAGTTAAAGAACTCTTGCAGTGGATTGCTAGTGCCGCCCTGCAAGTCAAAGGACTCTTGCAGTGGTTTGCCTCACAAGTCAAAGGACTCTTACGAGGGACATTGCCAACAGGAAAGCCTTACCTGGTCAGAGGACTCTGGGTAACGTCGGGAGCAGGTATGTAACCGACAAATGAGCTCATTACCTGCGCTAGGGCTAGACATGCATCATACTTGGTAGTGCATTTTCTTTGTTATGATTGTGGTATGAATGTATGTTTTCCTTGTTTGTATTCTATTCTCTGTGTCTGTTTTGTATTTTCTTGTATCTTTCTGTTTGTATTCTGCTATCTGTTTTCTCTATCTTCTCTATTTATCTGTATCTTTTATTTACTGTTTTTTTTTTGTATTCTGCTATTTACCTACTAAATAACATGGAATTAATGAACTTAACTAATAACCCCGACCCTACTAAGAACTCCCCAGTTCTTACCCCTTCTCTCTCCCTTCCCCCTTCAGATGGAAGCATGAGTACCCTTCCGTAGTTTGCTGACGATCGTTCACAAAAAGGATTCTACTCTAAATAGTCTTCTGAATCTAGAGTGAACTCTGTTACCTGTTTATATGTATATACTATGAGGCCAGCCAACGTCTGCACCCCGTTCCTATGCGTACTTTAACCTAAATCCTGTGTACGAGATTCCTATTGTGTGGCTACTTCATGAGGTACCAGAGAGACGTCTTATGGAAAGGTCTGATCGTGCAGAGGAGTAGCAGATGATGTTCTATCTTTTGATGACATTCCGCTTGACTTGAGTTTTGAAGACTTAGAGCGTACTTTCCCTCGCTTTAGTAGTTTAGAGGGAATAGGTGAGTATAGAGTTTAGGCTAGCCTGGGCGCCAGCTTAGGGACTTCTTGAACAGGTCAGGGCGTAGGATGTTGTATGTTTATATATGTATATAGTTAATATCTAGCTATATCTAGGGGTGTTCTAACTAGAAGTCTATACTCTAATAAAGGCTGGATCACTGAATGTTGTTAGCTGCTTTTGATGTATTTATGTGTGATTGTTTATAACTGTTTTATCTATTTTTATTTGTGAATTGATTATAAATGATTCTGTTTATTAATTCAAACATTTTCAAAAAAAAAGTACCTCACTAACTAACTACGCTTTTAACAACGAATCAGGCTCATATAATAAATAATAGATAGTAATTAGGATGACAAATTGGTAGCACTCTGTTTCTGGTATGTCCTAGGCGTACTGAAAATTGGGTCGTTACAATTTGGTATCAGAGCAGTTCGTTCCCGGTAGAGCCTGGGGAGTGGACTGACTATGCTTCATTGCATACTTTGCTTGTGTGTCTCATGCTGTTAGGGTATCTTCAAGATACATTTGGCATGAATGTCTATGAGTGCTCATTTTGGCAATGTTCGTGCCTAGCTTGAGATATTAAGACTGATCACCTTAATATTGATTGTTTGGTGCGGATAAGACCTCAATGACTATGAATAGACATGGTTTAATCGAGCTCCAAAAGACAAATCGACGTGAGCCACAGCTATCTTCATAGTTGTTATGATCTTCATGGCTATGGCTGTGTGAGATTTGGATGCTGTAAGGAACGGACCGATCTCTTCGTCTGGATGGCTTGAAGGAAATAGATCTCTTGAAAATGGATTCTTGCATCTGGCTGAAATTTTGAGGGCAAAATTTTCTTTTAGGAGGGTAGAATGTAACAACCCTAATTTTCGAGTACGCGAGATCTTTTCTGAATACATGGATTTCTTCGAAAGAACAGTAAAGGGAATACCTCTTCTGTATCATCAAGCATCTTAATCCTCATTGTCATTATATTATCTTTAAATCAGGACCTTAGTTGAGACAAGCTCGATAACGCGGTCACAAAGAACCTAGTTTTTGAACCGTATCGGTTAGGGGTTTTGATTCGGTTTTTCATAAATAGTCTCAGTTTGACAAACCAGACTCGATTTATGAGAAGAGAGAGATAATAGTATAATATTATCATTATATTAGTATTAGAAGATGCTTGAATGATATTATAAGGTTACCTGGTCTGTTTTAGTTAAAAACAGGAAATCAGTTTAACCGGGTTTACGGTTTACTGGTGCAGCTTAGCACTAGCACTCTCTGATGACTTTAGCAATGCTAAGGCCTCATTATACATGTTCTATTCTCATAATAAATATGTTACTAGTGTCATTTATACTAGTAGCTCAGAAAATAATTTTTAGAGATGTTTTTACAAGTCTTTCGATACATCTAGTTTTAGTAGTTATACACCTGAGATATTTTAATATTATTTTAACTCACCTCCAAGCCAACCAATCACAACTCACCTTACACCCCCAAGACCTCCAAGGCTGTCTCATTTCATCATTTTGGCCGAAAATAACAAGAGAGAAAAGAGAGAAACTTTCATGAACACTTAATCTTCAAAGCTTGATTTCTTCTGAACTAAAACTCAAATCAAAACTCCGATTTCACCAAAATGATCCTCTCTTCTTCCTCTACATAACCATGTAACTTATCAAGGATGGAAATAAGGTGAGATGGCTGTCTCCTTCCCATTTCAATTCGGTTTTCAAGGAAAACCATGCAAAACATGTGTTTTCTTGATGTTCTTCCTTAGGAATCATGCTTAACTTGACTTAAGGTCCAAGAAACGTGAATTTCTAGCAAGTCTAAGGTGAGATATCTCTTCCTAACGTGCTGAGGGAGATTTGATCAGTTGAGAGTTTGTGGATTTAAAGTTGTTCTTGATGTGTTTTAGGAGGAAAAAATGCTTAAGGACCACCTGAAAGTCTAACCGAATTTGGAGCAGCAAATCAAGGTAGGGTGTAACGAAATTAATCTTGATTATTTGTGTTTGAGTTGTGTGAATGTTGTATGATTTGGCTGTGCTAAAAATTGGTTGCATATATGATTGATTCTTGGTGAAAATTTGGTGAAATTTTGATGAAATTTGATGAAATTCAAGCTATGAATGTGTGTTTTTGAGGGCTGCTGGAAAAACGAACCCTAGAGCTTAAATTGGGGTTCAATTTGTGTTAAAATCATGTAGAAAAGATGGGGTTTTAGTGGCTGATAATTTATTATGAATTATGGTAAAAATCGGTTGCTGAAAAGACTGATAAACGGGTAAAAATAGAGAAAGAATCTGAAGAATTTACGAAGAACACGAAGAACACTTTGAGTGTGATGAAGAACAATGAAGAACACCTTTTTGATTCATAAAAGGGCAAGGAAGTAATTAATTTGGTGTTTGGGGGGTTATTTTGTAATTTCTGAAAGTTAGGGTGGTTAAAGTAGAAATATTAAAAGTTACGGGTGGTAAAAAGTTAATTTTAAAGGTTAAAAGGTAAAGTTAAGGTAATTTTCGAAAATTTAGTAATAAAATATTAAATAATAATAAAATATTAAATAATAATATTTAATTAAAAATAATATTTTAATAAAAATAATAAAATAATGCGAAAAAGGCAGTTTTCTATAAAAGGTTTAGAAAGACAACTTTAAGCGCAGAATCTCATAATTACCTTCATAAAATACTTAGGGAGTGGTAAAAACATATTAGTGAGGCAAAGACAAAGGAAAGATAAAAAGTTAAAGAAAAGATAAAAATCAATGAAAAGTCTGTAAAGTTTTAATGACAGAAAAACAGACAGAGACTAGTGAACGAACTAGGGCAACATAGCTAGTCCTGGAATTGCGAATAGGATTAGGTATTATATGAAAAGTTAAACTGTTTCAGTATAGACTTAATGAACCTATACTTGGGACAGACTAACTATTCATACCGAAATTTACATAAGCTTTAAATACATACATTAAACAGAGAAATCAAAATAGAGTAAAGAAACATAGAGAACAGAGTAACCAGAGCTGAATAAAGGGATACAGAGAAAAGAGTAACCAGAGCAAAGTAAAAAGACAAAGAGAAAAGAGTAATGTGATAAAGAGAAATGGTTTGAGTTACGATGTTGTAAAAGTAAAAGCTGTAAAGTTTGTATAGCATGATTGAACAGAGAAAGAAAGAGGTACTGCATAAGAATGTGAAAGTGATGATGATAATGAGAATGATTATGTGATGATCTGCTGCGTGAAGGCATCAGATAGATGGTGGTACGACCACTGAGAGTGCTTTCCTGGGATACTTAGCTATAATGCTATTCTGTATGTCAGAGGACTCTTACAGAGGTATCGAGAACACACGACTAGCATATACTCCTGTAAGTCAAAGGACTCTTATAGTGAGAGTGTGTGTGTATGCTCCTGTAAGTCAAAGGACTCTTACAGTGAGAGTGTGTGTATGCTCTTGTAAGTCAAAGGGCTCTTACAGAGAGTGTGTTGGGCAGATATAAGTTAACTAGCTCCGCCATGCAAGTCAAAAGACTCTTGCAGTGGGTTGCTAGTGCCGCCCTGCAAGTCAAAGGACTCTTGCAGTGGTTTGCCTCACAAGTCAAAGGACTCTTGCGAGGAACATTGCCAACAGAAAAGCCTTACCTGGTCAGAGGACTCTGGGTAACGTCGGGAGCGGGTATGTAACCGACAAATGAGCTCATTACCTGCGCTAGGGCTAGACATGCATCATACTTGGTAGTGCATTTCCTTTGTTATGATTGTGGTATGAATGTATGTTTTCCTTGTTTGTATTCTATTCTCTGTGTCTGTTTTGTATTTTCTTGTATCCTTCTATTTGTGTTCTGCTATCTGTTTTCTCTATCTTCTCTATTTATCTGTATCTTCTATTTACTGTTTTTTTTGTATTCTGCTATTTACCTGCTAAATAACACGGAATTAATGAACTTAACTAATAAACCCGACCCTACTAAGAACTCCCCTGTTCTTACCCCTTCTCTCTCCCTTCCCCTTCAGATGGAAGCATGAGTACCCTTCCGTAGTTTGCTGACGATCGTTCACAAAAAGGATTCTACTCTAAATAGTTTTCTGAATCTAGAGTGAACTCTGTTACCTGTTTATATGTATATACTATGAGGCCAGCCAACGTCTGCACCCCGTTCGTATGCGTACTTTAACCTAAATCCTATGTACGAGATTCCTATTGTGTGGCTACTTCATGAGGTACCAGAGAGACGTCCTGTGGAAAGGTCTGATCGTGCAGAGGAGTAGCAGATGATGTTCTATCTTTTGATGACATTCCACTTGACTTGAGTTTTGAAGACTTAGAGCGTACTTTCCCTCGCTTTAGTAGTTTAGAGGGAATAGGTGAGTATAGAGTCTAGGCTAGCCTGGGCGCTAGCTTAGGGACTTCTTGAACAGGTCAGGGCGTAGGATGTTGTATGTATATATATGTATATAGTTAATATCTAGCTATATCTAGGGGTGTTCTAACTTGAAGTCTATACTCTAATAAAGGCTGGATCACTGAATGTTGTTAGCTGCTTGTGATGTATTTATGTGTGATTGTTTATAACTGTTTTATCTGTTTTTATTTGTGAATTGATTATAAATGATTCTGTTTATTAATTCAAACGTTTTCAAAAAAAAAAGTACCTCACTAACTAAATACGCTTTTAACAACGAATCAGGCTCATATAATAAATAATAGATAATAATTAGGATGACAAATTGGTAGCACTCGGTTTCTGGTATGTCCTAGGCGTACTGAAAATTAGGTCGTTACAAACAGGAGTGTAATCCCAGGCCTTCAGTCAGTTGCTGGCTTAGGAGTTGCTGGGGCTATGGTAGGCATACATGGCGGAAATGGGGATGTTAGTGACGATGGCAACCTTGGGGACATCGACAGGGGCAACGATTCAGACGAGGAGAACAAAACCACTGGAAAAACTGAAGGCACAAGCTCGGCTAACAGGATAGATGCGGTTAACGATGCTGTAAATGTCTATAATGGTCTGAAGATTGGGCCGGGGAGGTTGATGCCGAGTGGAGATGGAGCTGAGATTACTACCAGGAAGGGTGACAGAGATGAATATGAAGATACTGGTGACAACCAGAGTTCAACGCTGGACGAACAGATGTTGGAAAATAGGAGGACATGGAAAATAGCTGTGGAGTCTGGAGCCATGCTGTACAACAAAGAAGACGATATCATGGCCGCCCTCCAAGCTCAAAATGAAGAAAATGCTCAGAAAAGAAGATTGGCAAAACAAAAGGCGAAAGCAAGACGATGCAGACCTAAGAACAAAAGCAAGGTGTGTAATAATATTTTAAAATAATTTTTAGTTCATGAAATGTAAGGGGATTGAGGGGGGATGGCAAAGTGAGAATGATAAAGGATATGAAGAAAAAATATAAACTAGGCATGTTAGGTCTGATTGAAACTAAAAAGCTTGCAGTAACTAGATTTGATGTATCAAGGTTCTGGGGACAAGGTAGTATTGGGTGGGAATTTGTTGAGTCTCATGGTGCGTCAGGAGGATTGTTTTTAATGTGGAATGAAATGAGGTTTAAAATGAATAATTGTTATAAAGGGGAGAGGTGGTTATGTGTAGAAGGGGTAATTTTGAAGAACAGCTTTAATTGTGCATTTTTCTTGATCTATGGTGCCCATACCAGAGACGAAAAACTTATTGTTTGGGAAGAGTTGAGCTATACAGCTGGATTATGTCAGGTACCTTGTTGCTTCATGGGTGACTTTAAGGAGATTGTCCATATAGAAGAAAGGAAAGGTAATGTCAACTTATCAATTTCTGTCGAAGAGTTTAAGAACTGGATACAAGGTATGCATCTGGTGGACCTACCACTTAATGACAGGAAGTTTACCTGGTTCAGAGGACGATCCTGTAGCCGGATTGATAGAGTCTTGGTGAATTTAGAATGGGTGGAGGAGTTCCCAGAGATTCGCTTGAGAGGAGGACCACGGGCTTGTCAGATCACTGCCCTATGATAGTAGAAGATACTAGTTTGAGATATCGGCCTAGGCCTTTTCGGAGTCTTGACTCGTGGTTTACACATGAAGGCTTCCTAAGAATGGTCAAGGAGGAATGGAGGGGATTAGGGAATATACAGTTCACAGAAAAATTGAAGGCCTTGACAAATCCGCTGGGAAGGTGGCACAAAGATAATTTTGGAGACATGGATAAGAAAATTATAAAGTTTGAGGAAGAGATAAAGAAGATAGATGACATGGTAAGCAATGATGTATTTGATGGAACAGTGGAGGCGAGAAGGAAGGCATTGGTGACGTGCTGTAAGAAGTGGTATGTAAGGAAGGAACTG
Organism: Arachis ipaensis; assembly: GCF_059453495.1. NCBI lineage: Eukaryota > Viridiplantae > Streptophyta > Magnoliopsida > Fabales > Fabaceae > Arachis > Arachis ipaensis. The sequence goes on from NC_142444.1 coordinate 61,154,180, forward strand.
CACTGGAAACAGATGTCGCGATCCCGCCTCGCGAAGGACATGGACAAAAATACCAGGTACTTTCACAACGTAGCTTCAGCTAGAAGGAGGAATAATAAGATTGATGCACTGGTTATTAATGGAAGGCTAGTCAGGAATCAAGCAAGGATAAAAATTGCTATCAGAGAGTTCTATAAGAAATTATATTACCAGGAGGAGGCTCCTATGGTAGGCTTCAGAGATGAACTGGTAAATATGATAGATGTGGAACATGCTGAAGCATTGGAGGTTTTGCCGTCGCCTGAGGAGATAAAAGACGCCGTGTGGGACTGTGAATCATCTAGGGCACCAGGAAGTGATGGTTACAACATGAAATTTATTAAAAAGTGTTGGGAGGAAATTGGTACTGAGTTCACGGCAGCAGTGCTAGGATTCTTTCAAACCTCTAGGCTACCGAAAGACTCTAATCTCACATGGGTGGCATTGGTGTCGAAGTTTACTGGTGCTAAGGAGATTAAGGACCTTCACCCAATTAGCATCGTTGGTTGTGTGTACAAGGTGATTTCCAAGGTATTGGTTAGCAGGATGAGATCAGTGATGCCAGGTCTGCTTGGAGAGACTCAGAGTGCGTTTGTAAAGGGACGGAAAATACATTTTTGACCCAGTTTTTGACCCAGAAAACACAGATTAGAGGCTACAGAGTAGGAAAATCCATTCAGACATTCACACTTTCCATTATTCACACATTAGTTAGGTTTAGATGTAGTTTCTAGAGAGAGAGAGAGGCTCTCTCCTCTCTCTAGGTTAGGATTTCTCTTAGTTTTAGTTTTATTTCTTCGCAATTCTAGGTTCAATATTCCTTTAATTTAGTTTTCTTATACTTTTATTTATTCTATTACTTTAATTTATTATCCTCCCTTATTAATTTATTATTGCAAAGAGTATTTTTCTATTAAATTTTCTTTTTTGCTTGATTATCTCAATTCAATTCCAATTATCATGGTTTCTTTCTACTCCCTTTACATGCATGCAAAATTGGCATCCATGTCAATGGAGTAGGCTTCCAACTTGGCTTTGGAGTTGATTAATATTTGGAGACCCTTGAGTTGGAAGACTTAAGAGTTAATTTGTGATTGGCTCTCTGGCCACTAACGCTAATCCTTCCCAAGGGAGAGGATTAGGACTTGTGAATAGAAGTTGGCTCCCAACTTGACTTTTCTTTATTTATTAAAGGATAACTAAGTAGAAACAACAACATATTACTATTAATCTTGAGAAATCCAACAAGGATAGAACTTCTAATTAATCTTCTCCTAGCCAAGGCTTTTTAATTTAATTATATAAAACCTCTTGTTTATTTTCATTACTTTAATTTATAATTATTTATTTTCTCATTCTCCAACTCTAAAAATTCTCAGAAAAAAACCCATAACCAATAATAACACACTTCCCTGCAATTCCTTGAGAAACGACTCGAGGTTTAAATACTCGGTTTATTTTTATTGGGTTTGCTTAAGTGACAAACAAGTTTTTGTATGAAAGGATTATTGTTAGTTTAGAAACTATACTTGAAACGAGAATTTATTTGTGAATTCTTTACTAGCAAAAATCCATTCATCAACAGGCACAGACTTGTGCGTACGCACACGCAGAGGCAGGCAGTCTGTTCACAACGTTAGCACAGGTTGTGCACGCACATACCCAATGAGGAATTGCAACTTGTGCGCACGCACAGCCCTGTGCGCAAGTAGACGTTGAGAAGGCCAGTCTGTTGAGGGCGCTAGCACAGGTTGTGCAAGCAAACAGACTTTATGAATTTTGGTACCTATGCGTACGCACACTTTTTAAAACTTCTTCTGGGCATGCACGTGCACACCCCTATGCGTACGCACACACCCTGTTCCTCAATTTTAAACTTTGTTTTCAACTATTTCACCTTCCCAACAAGATTGTAAGCTTCTATAACACCATTTTAAGACTTTTGGGATTAATTTTGAGTATGAGAACATGGGGAGTAACATAAGGGTTTTAGTTGATGATTATTATGAAAAATTAGAAAACAGAGGCTTAGCTTTCAGGTGTACTGAGGATGGTTTGATGGCGTGTGAAGGTAGACTGGTATGTGAAATAAGAACTGATGAACTGTTGAGTTCGGAACTGAAATGTGAATTGACAGTGGTTGAGATGAGTCGAGGACTCTGAATGAGATGATGGATCCATGCTCTATTGAAAATGTTTTCTGAAAACCACTGATGTATCATTTTATATTGAGATTATGAGACGATATGCGCTCGGCAGGGACGGTGGTTATTCTTGCCTGTCGAGGTAGCGGCGGTGGCGTAAGGACGGTGGTTAATCCCGCTTACGTTGAGATGTGAGGTTTGAGGCAAGAGTATCCCGCTCGCATTCCTTCGGATCAATAGAGTGTGCAGGCACAAAACCCTGGACAGTGATCCGAGCACTATATCTCGGGGGTTCCCAATAATGATTCCGAAGGGCGACATCTCCATGGAGATGTGTCGGGTTGGCAGTTCAACCAACAATGTGATATCATAGCCAGTAGGACAGGCATTCATCATGTGCATTTTCTATCTATTTGTTTTCTTTGTCGACTTGTAATTATATGCCTAATTGCATAACATGTCTAATTGCTACTTGAGTTACTTACCTTATATGCTTATAATTGTGAATTACTTGCTTTGTATATAATTGTGATTTCTACTGGGATTGAGGAGGTTCGAAAGGTGGTGGCGATGGGATTGCATGGAGGATAGGTTGGCGAAGGCTGTGGGACAACGGTGTTCGGTTTGAATGAAAATCCCCTAAGATAGAATACCCTGTCTTTTTATGTTAAAGTTATATATATATGCTTTATGGTTTTAGTGTGCTTTAAGATGAGATCTTGTGATGGATACGGAGCTTAGGATTGCCTTTGGCGTCCCAGGGTCTTATATCCTACATCACTGGGCACTGCTACCATACTGAGAACCTCCGGTTCTCATACCATATTCTGTTGCTCTTTTTCAGATGCAGGTCGCAACCCACCTCGGTGAGTTACTTGAATGGTGACAGAAGTAGAAGATCCTGTTACTCTTGGAGTCTTTTTGATTTATTTTGTTTATACATCTCTCACTTTTGTATTTTATTTTGCCTAGAGGCTTGTATTTGAGAGAAAAAAACTTGTATAAGCTGTTTTTTTTACTGTCTGGTTTCATGTGTGGTCTGTATATGGCTAGTCGGCTTAAACTCCGCGAGCCGTGGCTAGATTCTTATGATATTATACTATGATATTTTGTTATACTGTATCTATTTCTTGTGCTTTAAGGAGTAGTTTTGTTAGTACGTTTGCACTTTTCAAATCCTATTTTTGAGCTATGTTTCTTCATCGGGCTTCTAGATTATATTAATTCTTGCTATATATTATATGTATGAGCTTAGAACTGTCGTAACCTTTGATTAACCGTTGCTTTACGACACGAGGTAAAGCTTAGGCTAATTAGGGTGTTACATTTAGTGGTATCAGAGCGGTTCGTCCTCATAAGCCTGAGGGATGGACCGATTGTGCTTCATTGCATACTCTGTGTGTCTTTTTCTTTGATGCTATTAGGTTATCTACTTGATATTGCATAGCATGCTTGTTTGCGAGTGCTTGTTTAGGATAATTGAAGCACTATGCTTTTGATATTGAGACTGATCACCTTGATATCGATTGTTTGGTGTAGACAGGAACCATAATGGCCACTCACGGATGAGGTCGAGCACGTTCACGAGAAAGTAGGAATGAACAACCGGCTGACAACCATGCCGAATTCATGGCGGCCATGTCTAATCTGGCGAACACCATAGAGGCTAATGCTGTTGCGACTCTACAAGCTGTGTAGAGATTAGGCCAACCGACCGGAAACGGAAATGGGAATGGCGAAGGGAATACTCATGATAATGCTGAGGAAAACAGAGATAACACGGGTGGTGTTTCGATGACCTTGGCGACTTCCTCAAGGTTCATCCGCTAATTTTCCGAGGATCAACTAATCCTACTGAAGCAGACAACTGGTTCCAGGCCATGGAGTGTGCTTTACAGGCGCAACACGTTTCGAATAATCAGTATGTTGAATTTGCTGCTTATCAGCTGGGAGAGGCCAGCACTGGTGGCAAGTAGAGTGCCGCTTGCTACAACTCCAGAACGCCAACGTTCCGTGGGATGTATTTCAGACGGCTTTCTACAAGAAGTATTTTCCTGAGTCTATAAGGGAAGCAAAGGAGTGGAACTTATGCAGCTGAAGCAAGGTTCCTTGTCAGTGGCGGACTACACAAACAAGTTTGAGGAGCGTTGTAGGTTTTCTAAGGTATGTCAGGATACCCCGGAGACCTACGAGAGCTGGAAGTGCATCAAGTACCAGAGGGGGCTGAAGGACAACATCATGACTGATGTGGCTCCTATGGAGATCCGTACTTTTTCCGACTTGGTGAACAAAGCAAGGGTGGTTGAGGAGTATGCCAAGACTGTAGCGGCATCCAAGGATACACATGGAGGGAATACTAGCAAGGTACGTGGCAAATACTTCCATCCAAGGGGTCAAAGCTTCAAGAGAGGAGGATATCCGTCTCAAGGGCAAAGAGGCTTTAGAAAGAACAATCAGAATCAGTTTTAATATGCTAAGGGGAGAGGAAATCAGAGTAAGAATTCTCCGAATTTGACTTGTGTGCGTTGTGGGCATTTTCATCCTTATGACTCATGCAAGATTGGTTTAGGTGGTTGCTTCAATTGTGGGTTGCCTAGTCATATTGCGAGGGATTGCACTCGTGGAAAGAACCCTAATGCGGGTCAGGGTCAGCACCAGGGGCGAGTCTTTGCTGTGAACACCAAGGATGCTTCTAAGGCATTCGTTTATTTTGTTTGCTAAGGTTGAGGAACTAGGCTTGAAAGTGTCAGAGTTAGCATTTGATCTGCATGTACATACTCCGCATCAGACGGTTATGACTAGGTCAGGGTGTAGGTAAGTAGGTTGAAAGCTTAAGGGTAAAAACTTTGTGCATGATTTGATTTGTTTGCCAATGGTTGGATTGGAGATGATTTTGGGGTTTGATTGGTTGTCGAAGAATCGGGTTCTATTAGATTGCTTTGAACGGACAATTCAATTTATGCCAGAAGGAGAACATGCAGTGGTAGTAGCTGTGGGGTATTACCTGAACTCTGTAATGGTGCACTGTAGTGGAGAAGAGTGTCAGGGTTATATCCTGTTGGCCGCTAATGCATTGGGTGATGCCCAGAACTTAGATCAGATTTCGGTAGTTAGAGACTTTCCGGAGGTGTTCCCGGAAGATATCCCTGAATTCCCACCTCAAAGGGAGATTAAGTTTGTGATTGAATTGGTGCCGAGAGCCGGATCAATGTCGATTGCGTCGTATAGAATGGCTCTGATAGAGCTTGCAGAATTAAATACTCAGTTGGAAGAGCTTCTGAACAAGAGGTTCATTCGACCGAGTGTATCTCCATGGGGAGCGCCAGTTCTATTGGTAAAGAAGAAGGATGGAGGAATGTGATTATGCGTGGATTACCGACAGTTGAACAAAGTGACGGTGAAGAATAAGTACCCGCTGCCAAGGATAGATGACTTGATGGATCACTTACAAGGAGCCGGAGTATTTTCCAAGATTGATTTGAGATCCGGTTACCATCAGATAAGGGTGAAGGAGGATGATATCCCTAAGACTGCGTTTAGGACGCGCTATGGATACTACGAGTTTGCGGTGATGTCCTTTGGGTTAACGAATGCACTTGTTGTATTCATGGATTACATGAACAGAGTATTTCGTCCCTTTTTGGACAAATTCGTGGTGGTTTTCATAGTCAATATCTTAGTTTATTCTAAGATGGTAAAGGAGCATGGAAACACTTGAGGATAGTGTTGCAAATCTTAAAGGAGCGGAAATTGTATGCTAAGTTGTCGAAGTGTGAGTTATGGAAGGAGGAAGTGAAGTTCTTAGGCCATGTGGTAAGCAAGGGAGGAATAGTCTTAGATCCTTCGAAGGTAGGAGCGGTAATGGAATGGGAAAGACTAACGACGGTGACGGAAGTTAGAAGTTTCTTAGGATTAGCTAGATATTACCGAAGATTCATTGAAGGATTTTTCCGGATTACACTACCAATGACGAAGTTGACAAGGAAGGAGGTGCCTTTTGTATGGACATTGGAATGTGAAGAGAGTTTTCTGACCTTGAAGCAAAAGTTAACTTCAGCACCTGTTTTGATCTTGCCGGAACCGCATGAACCATTCAAAGTATACTGTGATGCTTCTCTGAAGGGTTTGGGTTATGTGTTGATGCAACACCAGAATGTGGTGGCTTATGCATCGCGTCAGTTGAGATCGCATGAGATAAATTATCCAACTCATGACTTGGAATTAGCGGTGATTGTGTTTGCATTGAAGATTTGGAGACACCACTTGTATGGAGTAAGGTTTAGCGTCTTTTCTGATCTTAAGAGTCTCAAGTACATCTTTGATCAGAAAGAGCTTAATATGCGTCAGAGGAGGTGGATGGAGTTGTTAAAGGATTATGATTTTGAACTGAGTTATCATCCTGGAAAGGCTAGCAGATGCATTAAGTCGGAAGTCTTTAATGATCGCTTGGATGAGAATTAAGGAGGATAAGTTAGTGGTTAAGTTTGTGGATCTTAAGTTGGATATTGGTGAAGTTGCTGGAAGAGCTTGCTTGAATCAGTTACAGATCTCAAGTGACTTTAAATCTGAACTCCTAAAGGCTCATCAAAATGATGACGTGTTACCTAAGGTGTTGCCAGCTATCGAGCAAGGAAAGCAGTGGAGAGTGTCATGGGACTAAGATGGATTGTGGAGATTCAAGGGTAGGATCATTGTGCTGGATGTTGGGACCTTGCGGCAAGATACATTGAGAGAAGCACACAAGAGCGGGTTTTCGATTCACCCTGGGAGTACTAAGATGTACCACGACAAAAAGGCTATGTTTTGGTGGCCTGGTATGAAGAATGATGTGGCGGAATATGTCTCAAAGTGCCTGACATGTCAAAAAGTGAAGATAGAGCATCAGAAACCATCGGGAATGCTACAGCCACTTGAGATTCCTCAGTGGAAGTGGGAAGGAATTTCAATGGATTTTTTTACTGGTTTACTAAGGACTAGGTTGGGATTTGATGCGGTGTGGGTGATCGTGGATCGCTTAACCAAATCCGCTCATTTTCTGCCTATTCGAGTGAACTGTTCTATGGAGGAGTTAGCAAGGTTGTACATAAAGGAGATAGTAAGGTTGCACGGTGTGCCATCAAGCATAGTGTCGGACCATGATCCCCGATTCACATCAAGGTTTTGGGGAGCTTTTCAAAAAGCTTTCGGTACGAAGCTATGTCTTAGTACCGCGTATCATTCACAAACGGATGGGTAGTCAGAGAGGACTATTCAGACGTTGGAAGATATGCTAAGAGCATGTGTATTGGATCAACCCGGAAGTTGGGACCGTTACATGCCATTGGTGGAGTTTGCGTACAACAACAGCTTTCATGCGAGCATTGGGATGGCTCCGTATGAAGCACTGTATGGACGGAAGTGTCAATCTCTACTCTGTTAGTATGAATCTGGTGAAGCAAGTGTTTTGGGTCCCGATCTGGTAGCAGAGACTACGGAGAAGATTAAGAAGATACGGGAAATGATTTTAACTGCCCAGAGCTGACAGAAAAGCTATACAGATCAGAGAAGGAAACCGTTAGAGTTTTAAGTGGGAGAACATGTATTTCTAAGGGTTACACCAACAACTGGGATTGGAAGAGCGATTAAGACCAAGAAATTGAATCCTAGGTATATAAAACCATTTGAGGTTCTAAGACAATTCGGGCCGGTGGCGTATCAAGTTGCCTTGCCACCTCATCTGTCTAACTTGCATGACGTATTCCACGTGTCACAACTCCATAAGTACACGTCGGATGTGGCTCATGTGTTGGAACCCGAGTCGGTCGAGTTGAGGGAAAACTTGACTTTTCAAGTAACACCGGTGCGTATTGACGACACTAGTGGGAAGAAGCTGCGAGGAAAAGAAGTTTAGTTGGTTAAGGTAGATTGGGAGCGAGCAGGAGTTGAGGAGCATACTTGGGAATTGGAGTCCGAGATGTGAAAGGATTATCCCGAGCTATTCTCGGGTAATTCAAATTTTGAGGGCAAAATTTCTTATTTGGTGGGGAGAATGTAAGACCCGAGCTTAATTAATCATTTAATTAAGTAATTAATATTGCCCAAATTAGGTTCCAAAAAGTTAGAGTGAGAAATTGAGGATTTAAATATGATTTTTAGAATCAGTAGGTTTTTTTGAGTTAGAAAATGTGCTTTCTGCGAAAAATCATGAAAAATTGCGAACCGGTAGTCGAACTGGTTGAACCGGTTCAAGTCTGCCCGGTACTGCGCGAGAAAAAGTGAAAACAGTCAAAAACCTTAAAAAAATGTTAGAAATGAAAAACCGGGCATTAATTTTAAAGGTTTGGCCCGAAGTTGGGCCAAACGGGCTAAAAATACTAACGGGTTGGACCGGGCCCAAGTTGGACCCAAGCCCAACTTATAAAAGGGTTCATTAAGTGAACCCATTTCAACATAGCACACAAACAAACACACACACACACACACACACACACACACACACACCCACCTAGCTGAAAGAGAAGAGGGAGAAGAGAAGAGAAAACACTATTCACACATAACTTCATTTCGCGATATCTCGAGCTACGGTGCTCCAATTCGTGTGCCGTCAGTGGCTATGCAAAGCTCTCATCGAGCCCAAAAATTCTATCTAAGCCTTGTGGTAATTTTCTCAAAATTCTTCTTCCCTTCTGCTGCCCTAAGATTTCGAGTTTGATGAGTGATGATCTTGAGAAAACTTTGTGATTTTGGATGCTTAGGTTCACCCTAATCCTTGTTTAGCATTGGATTTTAGCTTTCAAAGCTATTGGGAAAGGTTAGAGGCATTGAACTCTTGTGAAATTTTATTTATGACAGGCCCTAGGTTGATTTGTGATGGTTTATGTATATATAGTTTGAATATTGTGAGTTTGGGAGCTATTGGAGCTTGTTGGTGCTTGTTGGAGTTATTTTGGAACCTTGGATTGTGGTTGAGAGCTTGATTATGCTAAATTGGAGTTTTGGTGCTAAATTGTCCCTTTGCTTTTGATTCAATAAGAGAAAATGACTGAAACAGAAAGTAATTGTTCAATGTGGTAGACATTAGAATAAGGACCAGTGGTGGTAATTGCTTGATTAGTTGGTAAGCTCAATAATAGAAGCTGCAAGGTAAAATGTCTCTTTCAAGTATAAAACTTAGTTGATGTTATGAACCTTCAATTAATAATGATCCTCAGAAGAGAAGAAAAAGTAAGAAGGAAAGGAAGAAAAGCCAAGAATTGGCAACAAACAAATGAAAGAGACAGAGAATAAAAGCTAAACACCAATAGCTTGGACCTTAAGACACATGCCTGTGGTGTCTTTGTACTAAGATCTGCTTGGATGATTAGGTTCTAAGGAGTGTTTTAACACTTGTAACTTGGGTTAACTAACCCGAGATTATCAGCCAAAAGTCCACTATCAAGAGCAACCTAGTTACAAGACGTTTAGTAACCCAAAGAGGTGCTGGGCATCAATGTTCTTAAGAAGAATTGTGAGCCAAGTGTCTGTAGTGAAGAGGTGTTGATTGAAAATTAAGCCAAAAAGCTGCTGCAACACTTGACACTGAGCTACAATTGAAAGAATAAGTTTCTAAAGCAAAGAAAAGAAAGAAAATCTCACAAGGATCAATAAAGAATAAGGTCTTATAGTAGCAACTCTAGTTAACACTCAAAGGGACTTTTCACATTTGGAAGTTGATAATAATTGAGCTGCATTCTGTCTGCATAAATCCCCATGAACCAAATTCAATCACCTGCTAATAAGGACATATATGCTTATTGGTCATCATTCCTTTTCCTCATGTTTTAGTACTTGCTTGGGGACAAGCAAGATTTAAGTTGGGTGTTGTGATGACAAGTCATCCTATGCTAGTTTCACAAGCATTTTTCACTTGTTTCATTAGGTTTTGTGCACTTTCTTGAGCAATAAGTAAGCAATTGGATTAGAGTTTGATGAGCGGATAATTTATACGCTTTTTGGCATTATTTTTACATAGTTTTTAGTATGTTTTAGTTACTTTTTATTATATTTTTATTTGTTTTTATGCAAAAATCACATTTCTGGACTTTACTATGAGTTTGTGTATTTTTCTATAATTTTATGTATTTTCTGGCTGAAATTGAGGGACCTGAGCAAAAGTCTGATTCAGAGGCTGAGAAAGGACTGCAGATGCTGTTGGATTCTGACCCTCCTGCACTCGAAGTGGAATTTCTGGAGCTACAGAAGCCCAATTGGTGCGCTCTTAATTGCGTTGGAAAGTAGACATCTTGGGCTTTCTAGCAATATATAATAGTCCATGCTTTGCTTGAGATTCGATGGCCTAAACTGGCGTTCAACGCCAGCCAGAGACCCTTTTCTGGCGTAAAACACCGGAACCGGCACCAGAACTGGAGTTAAACGCCCATACTGGCATCCAAGCTGATGTTTAACTCCAAAAAAGACGTATGCACGTGTAAAGCTCAATGCTCAGCCCAAGCACACACCAAGTGGGCTCCAGAAGTAGATTTCTGCACTATCTGCACTTAGTTACTCATTTTCTGTAAACCTAAGTTACTAGTTTAGTGTAAAAACTACTTTTAGAAATTCATTTTGTAACTTATGATATTTTACTCATTTCTGCACTATCTTCTACAGCATGAGTCTCTAAACCCCATAGGTGGGGGTGAGGGGCTCTGTTGTGTCTCAATGGATTAATGCAATTACTATTGTTTTCTTTTCGATCACGCTTGATTCTGTTCTAAGATACTCACTCGTACTTCAATATAAAGAATATGATGATCCGTGACACTCATCATCATTCTCAACTTTATGAACGCGTGCTTGACAACCACTCCCGTTCTATCTGAGCTCAACGTAGTCATTGGGCGACAACTTGAGTGCGTATCTCTTGGGTCTCTGTTCCATAGATTTGACTTACCTCTCCTGAAAACAGAGCATTCAAATCCGTGAGATTAGAAACTTCGTGGTAGAGGCTAGAACCAATTGGCAGCATTTTCTGAGATCCAGAAATTCTAAACCTTGTCTGTGGTATTCCGAGTAGGATCTGGGACGGGATGACTGTGACGAGCTTCAAACTCATGAATGTTGGGCGCAGTGACAGTGTGCAAAAGGATAGAGAGATCCTATTCCGACACAAGTGAGAACCGACAGATGATTAGCCGTGCGGTAGCTGTGCCTGGTATTTTTCATCCGAAACGAGAGATCTGACAGTTGATTAGCCGTACAGAAACCGTACCTAGACCATTTTCACTGAGAGGATAGATGGTAGCCATTGACAACGGTGATCCACCAACATACAGCTTGCCATGGAAGGAAGCCATGCATGTTTGGAGAAGAAGACAGTAGGAAAGTAGAGATTCAGACGACAGAGCATCTCCGGAACCTCAACCTGTTCCTCATTACTGAATCACAAGTATCATTCATTTCATGTTATTTACTTTTCATAAACAAAATCATTTTTATCACTAATCTCTGACTAAGATTTACAAGATAACCATAGCTTGCTTCAAGCCAGCAATCTCCGTGGGATCGACCCTTACTCACGTAAGGTATTACTTGGACGACCCAGTGCACTTGCTAGTTAGTTGTGCGGAGTTGCAAAGGTGTGATTGCAATTCCGTGCACCAAGTTTTTGGCGCCGTTGCCGGGGATTGTTCAAGTTTGAACAACTGATGTTTCATCTTGTTACTTAGATTAGGAAAAATTTATCTTTTTGGTTTAGAGTCAATATATTTGAGTCTTTTATTTTCTTTTCAAAAATTCTTCAAAAATCTTATTTTTCCTTATTAATCTTTAATTTTCCTTTGAGTCTTTTATTATTGTTTTTGTTAAAATTTTAGAATTCTTGTTTTGATCTAAAAATTCTAAGTTTGGTGTCATTTTATTGTTTTTCTCCTACCTCATTAAATTCAAAAAAATATCTTTTCCTTTATTTACTCATCATTTTCAAATTCCTTAAGTTGACTTAGTCAAAATTTTTAAAATTTGGTAGTTTCTTGTTAGTCAAGTCAAAATTTTAATTTAAAAAAAAATATCCTTTCAAATATTTTTCAAAACTTCTTAACCACTTTCTCTCTCCTCATTTTTTTTTGAAAATCCACACCAAAAATTTTCAAATCTTTTTAATTAATTAATTAATTTAGTTTTCTAATTTTTTTATTTCTTTTTCTTTTCTTAATTTTTGAAACTTGCATCAATTTTTTTATTTACTTTATTTTAATTTCTTTAATTTCAAAAAAAGAAAGCGTGATTATTCGTTCCCTGGCTATAGTGCCAAAATTTTGGTGTGGGAGAACGTAATCTCAAGACTTCTTCACAATTCCATGTAACTGACCAACAAGTGCACTGGGTTGTCCAAGTAATGAACCTTACGTGAGTAAGGGTCGATCCCACGGTGATTGTCAGCTTGAAGTAAGCTATGGTCATCCTTGTAAATCTCAGTCAGGTGGATTCAAATGGTTATGAGGTTTTGACAATTAAAATATAAATAAAACAGAAACTAAAATAGAGATAGTTATGTAATTCATTGGTGGGAATTTCAGATAAGTATCTGGAGATGCTTTGTTGCTTCTGAACTTCTGCTTTCCTATTGCCTTCTTCCAACCATGCGTTACCTCCTTCCATGGCAAGCTGTATGATCCTCTCGGATGAAAACAAATCCATATGCACTGTCACCGCACGGCTAATCATTTGTCAGTTCCCGCTAGCGTCGGAATAGGACCATTGTCCTTTTGCACACTGTCACTGCGCCCAACATTCGCAAGTTTGAAGCTCGTCATAGCCATCCCTTCCTAGATCCTACTCGGAATACCACAGACAAGGTTTAGACTTTCCAGATCTCAGGAATGCTGCAATTGGTTCTAGCCTCTACCATGAAGATACTAATCTCACAGACTCGGTCCGTGTATTATATATCCAAGAGAGTATACTCCAGCTGTCGTCCAATGACTACGTTGAACATCATGTAGATTGCTTTGTGGTTGTCAGGCACGCAATCCTGGCTAAGCGAGTAACGAAGATAGGGTGATTGTCTCGGGTCACCCCTTCATTCTGACTTAACTGAATTAATTACGAGAGTATATCTTGGAGAAGAAGTAGGCGTGAATTGAAACAAAAACAGTAGTAATTGCATTGATTCATGAAGAACAACAGAGCTCCACACCTTAATCTATGGGGTGTAGAAACTCCACCGTAGAAAATACATAAGTGAAAGGTTTAGGCATGGCCGTGAGGCCAGCCTCCAAATGTGTACAATGGTCTATGATCTAAAAGATAAAAGACTCACCAAAAAGCTTAAAATAAATCTCTAAAAGTAGTTTTTATACTAGACTAGTAGCCTAAAGTTACAGAAAATGAGTAACTAAGTGCAGATAGTGCAGAAATCCACTTCCGGGGCCCACTTGGTGTGTGTGCTTGGGCTGAGTATTGAAGCTTTCATGTGCATAGGCTCTTCCTGGAGTTAAATACCAACTTTGGTTCTAGTTTGGACGTTTAACTCCAATTCTGGTGCCAGTTTGGGCGTTTTACGCCAAGATGTTTTAGGCTGACTTTGAACGCCAGTTTGGGCCATCAAATCCCGGGAAAAATATGGACTATTATATATTGCTGGAAAGCCCAGGATGTCTAATTTCCAACACAACTGAGAGCGCGCCAATTAAGCTTCTGTATCTCCAGCAAATTCACTTTGAGTGCAGGGAGGTCAGAATCCAACAACATCTGCAGTCCTTTTTCAGCCTCTGAATAAGATTTTTGCTCAGGTCCCTCAATTTCAGCCAGAAAATACCTGAAATTACAGAAAAACATACAAACTCATAGTAAAGTCCAGAAATGTGATTTTTGAATAAAATCTAATAAAAATATAATAAAAAGTAATTAAAACATACTAAAAACTATGCCAAAAAGGGTATAAATTATCCGCTCATCAACCCCCCATCAGACCAGCAATTTTGAGCTAAATCCTCAGCTCATTATCATGGTGCAACAAAATTGCCAGTATTCCGGTCTTCCACAGAAAGAACCTACTGAGTTTCTGGCACAGTTCTTACAAATTGCTGACAGAGTACGTGATAAGGAAGTAGATCAGGATGTCTACAGATTATTACTGTTTCCATTTGCTGTAAAAGATCAAGCTAAGAGGTGGTTAAATAACCAACCCACAACAAGCATAAGAACATGGAAATAGTTATCAGACAAATTCTTGAATCAATATTTCCCTCCAAAAAGGATGACACAGCTAAGGCTGGACTTCCAAGGCTTTAAACAAGAGGATGATGAATCCCTTTATAATGCCTGGGAGAGGTACAGAGAGATGCTAAGGAAATGCCCCTCTGAAATATTTTCAGAATGGGTGAAGTTAGACATCTTTTACTATGAGCTTACAGAAAGGGCCCAGATGTCTTTAGACTACTCAGCTGGTGGATCTATACATATGAGAAAGACAATTGAAGAGGCTCAAGAGCTCATTGATACAGTTGCCAGAAATCAACACCTGTACTCAAGTGGTGAGACCTCCATGAAAGAAGAGGCTGAGGCAGTATCCACTGAACTTAGTCCTCCAGAACAAATTGCTGAACTCAATCAGCAACTATTTTCTATAACAAAACAGTTAGCAGAATTTAAAGAGACGCTACAAGAAACCAAAGATGCTAACCAGAATATGGAAAAATAATTGAATAAGACAGGACAGCAGTTATCTAAATAGATAACAGAAGAATGCCAACCTGTTCATTTAAGGAGTGGGAAGACATTGAATGTCTTAACTCAAAGCAGCAGAAAGCCAAGAAAGGAACGACTGATAGAGGATGACCAAACCACTGGCCAAAATCCCTCGGAGGATAGTAAGAGCCCAGAGAGGAATGATTCTGGCGTTCAAATGCCAGAAAAGGGTGAGAAGTCGGCGTTGAACGCCTAGTGGATGGCCAATTCTGGCGTTCAAACGCCAGAAAAGAGTGGCAATCTGGCGTTGAATGCCCATACAGCACCCAATTCTGGCATTCAAACGCCAATGAGGGATCAGACACCTGCAAGTGCTGATAACAACCCCCTTAAGCAGGCTTCTCCAACTACTTCTGTAGGAAATAAACCTGCAGTAACTAAGGTTAAAGAATATAAAGCCAAGATATCTTATCCTCAGAACTTCGCCAAGCAGAACAGGATAAAAAATTTGCCCACTTTGCAGACTATCTCAGGACTCTTGAAATAAAGATTTCGTTTGCAGAGGCACTTGAGCAAAAACCCTCTTATTCTAAGTTCATGAATGAGATCTTAAGCCATAAGAAGGATTGGAGGGAGACTGAAAAAGTTTTTCTCACTGAAGAATGCAGTGCAGTCATTTTAAAAAGCTTACCAGAAATGCTTAAAGATCCCGGAAGCTTTATGATACCATGCACATTAGAGGATGCTTATACCAAGACAGCTTTATGTGATCTTGGGACAAGTATCAACCTGATACCTGCATCCACTATCAGAAAGCTTGGTTTGACTGAAGAAGTCAAACCAACCCGAATATGTCTCCAACTTGCTGATGGCTCCATTAAAATTCCATCAGGCGTACTTGAGGACATGATTGTCAAGGTTAGGCCATTTACCTTTCCCACTGACATTGTAGTGCTGGAAATGGAGGAGCACAAGAGTGCAACTCTCATTCTAGGAAGACCTTTCCTAGCAACTGGACGAACCCTTATTGACGTCCAAAAAGGGGAGGTAACCCCTGAGAGTCAATGAGGATGAGTTTAAGTTGAATGCTGTCAAAGCTATATAGCATCCAGACACATCAAAAGACTGTATGAGCGTTGATATTATTGACTCCCTGGTGGAAGAGGTCAATATGACTGAGAGTCTTGAATCAGAGCTAGAGGACATTTTTAAAGATGTTCAGCCTGATCTGGAGGAACCAGAGAAAACAAAAGAATCTCTAAAAACTCTTCAGAAAGAGGAGAAGCCTCCTAAACCCAAGCTTAAACCACTACCACCATCCCTAAAATATGCATTTCTTGGAGAAGATGACACTTTTTCGGTAATCATAAGCTCTGCTTTAGAGCCACAAGAAGAGAAAGCACTAATTCAGGTGCTAAGGACACACAAGATAGCTCTTGGGTGGTCCATAAGTGATCTTAAGGGCATTAGCTCAGCCAGATGCATGCACAAGATCCTATTGGAGGATGATGCTAAGCCAGTGGTTCAACCACAAAGGCGGCTGAATCCAGCCATGAAGGAGGTGGTGTAGAAAGAGGTCACTAAGTTACTAGAGGCTGGGATTATTTATCCTATTTTTGATAGTCCCTGGGTAAGCCCTGTCCAAGTTGTCCCCAAGAAGAGAGGCATGACAGTGGTTCATAATGAAAAGAATGAACTGATTCCTACAAGAACAGTTACAGGGTGGCGTATGTGTATTGACTACAGAAAACTCAATACAGCCACCAGAAATGATCATTTTCCTTTACCATTCATAGACCAGATGCTAGAGAGACTAGCAGGTCATGAATACTACTGCTTTTTGGATGGCTATTCAGGTTACAACCAAATTGCAGTAGATCCTCAGGACCAAGAGAAAACAACATTCACATGTCCATCTGGAGTATTTGCCTACAAAAAAATGCCATTTGGTCTGTGCAATGCACCTGCAACCTTTCAGAGGTACATGCTCTCTATCTTATCTGATATGGTAGAGAAATTTCTGGAAGTCTTCATAGATGAATTCTGAGTATTTGAAGACTCATTCAGCTCCTGTCTTGACCATCTAGCACTTATTCTGAAAAGGTGCCAAGAGACTAACCTGGTTTTAAACTGGGAGAAATGTCACTTTATGGTGACTGAAGAAATTGTCCCTGGGCACAGAATTTCGAACAAAGGAATAGAGGTGGATCAAGCTAAGGTGGAGGTAATTGAAAAATTACCACCACCTGACAATGTTAAGGCAATCAGAAGCTTTTTGGGGCGTGCTGGATTCTATAGGAGGTTTATAAAGGATTTTTCAAAAATTGCAAAACCTCTGAGCAATCTGCTAGCCATTTGTCTTTGACACAGAGTGTTTGCAGGCCTTTGAGACTTTGAAAGCTAAGCTAGTCACAGTACCAATCATTTGTACACCAGACTAGACATTACTATTCGAACTAATGTGTGATGCTAGTGACCATGCCATTGGTGCAGTATTGGGACAGAGGTATGACAAGCTTCTGCATGTTATTTATTATGCTAGCTGTGTTTTAAATGACACGCAGAAGAATTACACAACCACAGAAAAGGAGTTGCTTGCAGTGGTTTATGCCATTGACAAGTTGAGATCTTATTTAGTAGGATCAAAAGTGATTGTGTACACTGACCATGCTGCTCTAAAATATCTCCTCACAAAGTAGGATTCAAAACCCAGACTCATAAGATGGCTGTTGCTTCTGCAAGAGTTTGATATAGAAATAAGAGATAGAAAAGGGACAGAGAACCAAGTAGCTGATCGCCTGTCCCGGATAGAACCAGTAGCAGGAGCGTCCCTCCCTCCTACTGAGATCTCTGAAACCTTTCCGGATGAGCAACTCTTTTCCATTCAGGAAGTACCGTGGTTTGTAGACATTGCAAACTATAAAGCTATGAGATTCATACCCAAAGAGTACAGTAAGCAGCAAATAAAAAAATTAGTTTCTGATGCAAAGTACTACTTGTGGGATGAACCATATCTCTTTAAGAGATGTGCAGACGGAATAATCCGTAGATGTGTGCCTAGAGAAGAGGCACAGAAGATCCTATGGCATTGCCATGGATCACAATATGGAGGACATTTTGGAGGTGAGTGAACAGCCACAAAGGTTCTCCAATGTGGCTTCTACTGGCCTACTATCTATAGAGACTCTCGAGAGTTTGTACGTAATTATGATAATTGCCAGAGAGCTAGTAATCTGCCTCACGGTTATGCCATGCCTCAGCAAGGGATCTTAGAAATTGAGTTGTTTGATGTATGGGGGTATTGACTTCATGGGGCCTTTCCCTCTATCATATTCAAACACTTATATTCTGGTGGCAGTAGACTATGTATCTAAATGGGTAGAGGCAATTGCAACACCCACTAATGATACTAAGACAGTGATGAAGTACCTCCAGAAACATATCTTCAGCAGGTTCGGTGTCCCTAGGGTACTAATCAGTGATGGAGGCACTCATTTCTGTAATAAAGAACTTAACTCTGCTCTGATCTGATATGGAATTAACCACAAAGTGGCAACTCCATATCATCCACAGACAAATGGGCAGGCTGAAGTCTCAAATAGAGAACTAAAACAAATCCTGGAATGGACTGTAAGTACCCGTAGAAGGGATTGGGCAAGAAGTCTGGATGATGCTCTGTGGGCATACAAAACCACATTCAAGACTCCCCCATAGGGACCTCTCTATACCAGCTTGTGTATGGAAAAGCTTGTCATATGCCAGTGGAACTGGAACACAAGGCCTACTAGGCAACCAGATTACTAAACCTTGATGCTAAGGTAGCTGGAGAGAAAAGATTACTCCAGTTGAATGAGTTGGAGGAGTTCAGACTCAATGCTTTCGAAAATGCTAAAATTTGCAAGGAGAAAGAAAAAAGGTGGCATGACAGAAAGCTGTCATCTAGAGTCTTTGAGCCAGGACAAAAGGTTCTGCTGTTTAACTCTAAGCTCAGATTGTTCCCTGGGAAATTGAAATCCCGGTGGAAGGGACCATATGTGATTACAAGTGTGTCACCATATGGATATATAGAGCTTTAGGATATTGACTCTGACAAAAAGTTCATTGTTAAAGCTCAGTAATGTCAAGCTATTGACAGTAAAGAAGTGCTTATTGGGAGGCAACCCAATCTCATTTATCTATGTTAATCATATTTTCATTTCATTTTCCATTGTTATTTTATATTTTCTTTAGGTTAATGATCATGTGGAGTCATAAAAACAGCTACAGAATTAAAGTGGGATAAAAAATAGCATCAAAAACAGCACACCCTGGAGGACAGGCTTACTGGCATTTAAACGTAATAAGGATAGCAGAATGGGCGTTTAACGCCCAGTCTGGCAGCATTATGGGTGTTAAATGCCAGAATTGGCAGACAGACTGGCGTTTAACGCCAGAAAAGGTTGTCTGGCTGGCGTTAAATGCCAGAAAGGGGGCATAAGCCGGGCGTTTAACACTAGGAAAGGCAGCAGACTGGCGTTTAAACGCCAAAAAGGGCTCTCTAGGGGTGTTTCAACGCCAGAAAGGTGCAGGGACTAGAATTCCTTGACACTTCAGGATTTGTGGACCCCACAGGACTCCCACCTACCCCAACTCACTCTCTCTCCTCTTCACACCTTTCCATAACACTCTTCCCCAAAATAACCTCCACCAATCACCTCTATTTCTCCTCCAAAACCATCATACAACCCACCTACCCTCACCCATTCAAATTCAAACCACCTCCCTCCCAAACCCAACCCCTATTACAAGAATTCCCTCTCCACTCCACTCCTATATAAGCCTCTCATCACTCCTTCATTTTCACACATCATAACCACCTAAAACCCCCCTTGGCCGAACCATTCACACACCTCCATCTCCTCCATCTCTTATTCCTCTAATCCTTTTTTTCTTCTTTTTCTCGAGGACGAGCAAACCTTTTAAGTTTGGTGTGGAAAAAAGCTCTGCTTTTTGTTTTTCCATAACCATTAATGGCACCTAAGGCCGGAGAAACCTCTAGAAAGAGGAAAGGGAAGGCAGTTACTTCCAACTCTGAGTCATGGGAGATGGAGAGATTCATCTCAAAAGCTCATCACTAGAAAGAGGATGGAGCAACCAAGAGAGACCACTCATAGACCTCAACAAGAGCATAAGGAAGTCCCTCATCAAGAAATCCCGGAGATGCCTCAAGGGATGCATTTCTCTCCACATAACTATTGGGAGCAACTCAACACCTCTCTAGGAGAATTGAGTTCCAACATGGAGCAACTAAGAGTGGAGCACCAAAAGCACTCCATCATCCTCCATGAAATCAGAGAGGACCAAAAGGCCATGAGAGAGGAGCAACAAAGGCAAGGAAGAGACATAGAGGATCTCAAGAACTCCATTGGTTCTTCAAGAGGAAGAAGAAGCCACCATCACTAAGGCGGATCCGTTCTTTAATCTCCTTGTTTATTTTCTTTTCTGTTTTCGGTTTTTATGCTTTATGTTTTGACTATGTTTGTGTCTTTATTACATGATCATTAGTGTTTAGTGTCTATGTCTTAAAGATATGAATGTTCCATGAATCTTTCATCTTTCTTAAATAAAAAATATTTTCTGAAAAAGAAAAAGAAGTACATGAATTTCGAATTCTATCTTGAAAATAGTTTAATTATTTTGATGTAGTGGCAATACTTTTTGTTTTCTGAATGAATGCTTGAACAGTGCATATTTTTGATAGTGAAGTTTATGAATGTTAAAATTGTTAGCTTTTGAAAGAATAATGAAAAAAAGAGAAATGTTATTGATAATATGAAAAATCATAAAATTAATTCTTGAAGCAAGAAAAAGTAGTGAAAAACACAAAGCTTGCGAAAAAAATGGCAAAAAATAAAGAAAAAAGAAAGAAAAAGAAAAAGCAAGCAGAAAAAGGCAATAACTATTTAAACCAAAAGGCAAGAGCAAAAAGCCAATAACCCTTTAAACTAAAAGGCAAGGGTAAAAAGGATCCAAGGCTTTGAGCATTAATGGATAGGAGGGCCCAAAGGAATAAAATCCTGGCCTAAGCGGCTAAATCAAGCTGTCACTAACCATGTGCTTGTGTCATGAAGGTCCAAGTGAAAAGCTTGAGACTGAGTGGTTAAAGTCGTGATCCAAAGGAAAAAGAGTGTGCTTAAGAACTCTAGACACCTCTAACTGGGGACTCTAGCAAAGCTGAGTCACAATCTAAAAAGGTTCACCCAGTTATGTGTCCGAGGCATTTATGTATCCGATGGTAATACTGGAAAACAAAATGCTTAGGGTCACGGCCAAGACTCATAAAGTAGCTGTGTTCAAGAATGAACATACTAAACTAGGAGAATCAACGTTTTTGGAAGGGAAAATTGGGTGCCAACGTTGAGGGAAACGTTGGTGATCCAACGTTGCCTCAAACATGGGAGAAAAAAAGTGCAAAATTCTGCTGGTGCTGGCGTTGGAGGGAACGTTGGTGAGCCAACGTTACCTCCAACGTCTTCGATGGTTTTCAAAAGCTGGAGCCAGAAAAATTTTGGGCGACGCGTACGCATCATCGTAAAACATGCATACGCATGAGTTGCACGCACGCGTAGGATGGCAAAATTCACCATTGACGCATACGCGTGGGTCACGCGTACGCGTGACATAACGAACGTTGGAGGCCTAACGTTGCCTCCAACGTCCGCAATGAGCAACCTATAATTGGATTTGAAAAATTTCAATCGACGCGTACGCGTGGATCACGTCTACGCGTGGATGCATATTTTGGCTAGACACGCCAACGCGTGAGCGACGCACACGCACAAAATGCCGTTTTGACGTGTACGCGTAGGCGAAGCGCACGCGTGGGTGGAAAAACATTGGTGCACCAACGTTGAGTCAAACGTTGGCGCCAATGCTTATTCCTTTGGAAATCCTCTCTCAAAGTCAACGTTTGACTGAACGTTTTCTTGTAAACGTTGAGGCCAAAGTGAACACCAGCATTGATAAAATTCAACACCCTTGCATGATAAAAAAACGTGAATTGCCAATTGCCCTGTTCAGCATCACTGAGGCCCATTATAGATTGCTTTAACAGAGACCAATAGGCCCAATCTAAGGACCTAAAGGCTGAATTAGAAAGTGTATAAATAGAGAAGAATTTGATTTGGAAAAGGAGTTAGCTAGTATAGATTGGCAGTAGAGTTAGTTAACAGATTTGATATTTTGTATTTTCCCTTTTGTATTTTCATCTGTACATCTCTCTGTAACTTCTAATTTCTGGTTTTACTTGAGCAATGATGAACTAAACCCCAATTTTATTAGGGGGAGGAGCTCTATTACAATTCTAATAAATCAATGAAATTCTTCTTCTTCTCTACTCATTTGTGTAGCTATTGGGTATCTTTTGTTTTGATTTTGAATTACTCACTCCAGAAGGGGATTTAATTCAGTGAATTCTTGTGTGAGCCTTGGAAGGGGAATCACTTGCATTAGAATTAGAGCTCTATCCTCCACTACACTCTTGATCAACACCATTCGGGAGGAATTGAGATCTTGAGAGTTAGGGTGGCTTATGGATGAGAGATATGCACTTAAGCTCTTCTTATGACAATTAGATCAAGGAATTGGTAAGGTTGATTATGGTTAGAGAGATTGGATTGCCAAGGAATTGGGATCTAATCAATTTCAATCCGCCATAGATCTACCATATGATTGAGAAAGGAGTTGAGACCCAATTGATTCATGGAGGATTACAGTATATCCAATCCCTAATGAAACACTTTCTTTGAATTTCTTCAACTTAGAGTTCTCTGATTTTACTGCAATTCACATTGTTTAATTCTGTTTTAATTTCCCAGCACCCGATCCCTTTATTATTCATGAAATTTAAGTTTTCTTACAATTTAGATTCAGCAATTTAAATATTCTTGCATTTTAAGATTCAGTCATTTACTTTTCTTGCAATTTAAGTTTCTTCTCTTTTAATTTCTTGCATGTTAAGCTTTAGCCAATTTAAATATTTTGCACTTTAGCTTACTTGTAATTTACTTTCTGTTCATCAAATTTCACTCAATTCATCAATATTAGCTTAACTAAATTCATCACCCAACTAAAGTTGCTTAATCCATCAATCCCTGTGGGATCAACTTCACTTTTGTGAGTTTTACTACTTGATGCGACCCGGTACACTTGCCGGTGAGTTTGTGTGGAATCGATTTTTCCTCATCCAATGTGAATTTTTTATCATTAATATGGAGAATGAATGCGTTTAATGATGAAGATTGATATTGATGAAATGAGGATTTGTGAATGTGTTTGTGGGAAATTGTTTGATATGTTGTATACTTGATAAGTAAGATTGAGAATGATGAAGTGTGGTGGAAAATTTGATAAGAATGGTAGATTGTGACCCAAGAGGGTAGATTGTGTTGAAAATGGGGGTTTGGTATTGCTTTGGTTGAATGTGGTTTGAAGATTTTGGAAAATTGTGGAAATTGTGATTTTGGTAAAAAAGAAATTTTGGTGAACTTTGTCTGATCATAAATTTTGCCTCGGTCATCAAAATTGATTGAAAGTTGTTTGAAAACTCTTTGAATCAATATAAAGTTTGTAAAATTTGGAATTTTGTAAAGGATGTTATGATTTCAAAGATTGGTGTAAAAATCTGAAAATCTGCAAAGTTACAGGATTTTGTGATTTCTGGTATGTGCGCACGCACAGCCTTGTGCGCACGCACAACTCTGCGAAAATTTTAACCTGTGCGCACGCACATATGATGAGCGGATAACTTATACCCTTTTTGGCATTATTTTTACATAGTTTTTAGTATGTTTTAGTTATATTTTATTATATTTTTATTAGTTTTTATGCAAAAATTACATTTCTGGACTTTACTATGAGTTTGTGTGTTTTTCTGTAATTTCAGGTATTTTCTGGCTGAAATTGAGGGACCTGAGCAAAAATCTGATTCAGAGGCTGAAAAAGGACCGCAGATGCTGTTGGATTCTAACCCTCCTGCACTCGAAAGAGATTTTCTGGAGCTACAAAAGCCCAATTGGCGCGAACTTAATTTTGTTGGAACGTAGACATCTTGGGCTTTCCATCAATATATAATAGTCCATACTTTGCCCGAGATTTGATGGCCGAAACTGGCGTCCAAATTCAGCCTAAAACCTCCTGACGTAAAACACCCAAACTGGCACCAGAATTGGAGTTAAACGCCCAAACTGGCACCCAAGCTGGCGTTTAACTCCAGGAACAGCCTATACACGTGAAAGCTTCAATGCTCAGCCCAAGCTCATACCAAGTGGGCCCCGAAAGTAGATTTCTGCACTATCTGCACTTAGTTACTCATTTTCTGTAACCCTAGGCTACTAGTCTATTATAAAAACTACTTTTAGAGATTTATTTTAGAGGATCTTTTGGAATCATATGTAACTTTTATCATCTATTGTTCACTTTTGGAGACTGGCCTCACGGCCATGCCTAGACCTCTTTTTTCTTATGTATTTTCAATGGTGGAGTTTCTACACCCCATAGATTAAGGTGTGGAGCTCTGCTATTCTTCATGAATTAACACAAGAACTGTTGTTGTTCTTTCAATTCATGTCTACTTCTTCTCCAAGATATACTGTCGTACTTAATTCAGTTAAGTCAGAATGAAGGGGTGACCTGTGACAATCACCCAATCTTCGTTACTCGCTTAACCAAGATTCGCGTGCCTGACAACCACAAAGCGGTCTACATGATGTTCAACGTAGTCATTGGATGACAGCTGGAGTATATTCTCTTGGATATCTAATACACAGACCGAGTCCATGAGATTAGTATGTTCGTGGTATAGGCTAGAATCATTGGCAGCATTCCTGGGATCCGGAAAGTCTAAACCTTGTTTGTGGTATTCCGTGTAGGATCTGGGAAGGGATGACTGTGATGAGCTTCAAACTTGCGAATCTTGGGCGCAGTGACAGTGTGCAAAAGGATCAATGGATCCTATTTCGATGCTAACGGGAACCGACAGATGATTAGCCATGCGGTAGCTGTACCTGGTATTTTTCATCCGAGACGAGAAATCCGACAGTTGATTAGCCGTGCAGAAACCGTAGAGAACCATTTTCACTGAGAGGATCTTACAGCTTGCCATGGAAGGGAGCACGCATGGTTGGAAGAAGACAGTAAGAAAGCAGAGGTTCAGAAGCAACAAAGCATCTCTAGACGCTTATCTGAAATTCCCACCAATGAATTACATAAGTAACTTTATCTTATTTTATGTTTTATTTATCTTTTAATTATCAAAACCCCATAACCATTTGAATCCGCCTGACTGAGAATTACAAGATGACCATAGCTTACTTCAAGCCGACAATCTCCGTGGGATCGACCCATACTCACGTAAGGTTTATTACTTGGACGACCCAGTGCACTTGCTGGTTAGTTGTGCGGAGTTGTGAAAAGTGTGAATCACGATTTCCCACACCAAGTTTTTGGCGCCGTTGCCGGGGATTGTTCGAGTTTGGACAACTGATGGTTCATCTTGTTGCATAGTTTAGGTAATTTTATTTTATGTTTAAGCTTTTTAATTTTATTTTCAAAAAAAATAAAAAGAAAAATAAAAATGTTCTTCAGAATTTTTAAGAATGAATTCTAGAGTTTCATGAGATATGTTGAAACCTGGCTGGCTGTAAAGCCATGTCTAATCTTTTGGACCGAGATTTCCACTTATCTTTGCAAGAGCCTTTTGGTTCCCATCAATTTGGCTGTTGTATGTAATGCTCTGCTAAAGCTTGGCTGGCCATTTGGCCATGTCTAATTCTATTGGACCGAAGCTTTAGACTAACATAGCATGAATCCTGGAATTCTTATTAAAACTTTTGTATCTCTTTATTTTCTTTTTCCAAAATAATTTTCGAAAATACAAAAAAATTAATAAATCATAAAAAACCAAAAATTTTGTGTTTCTTGTTTGAGTTTAGTGTCAAATTTTAAGTTTGGTGTCAATTGCATGCTTTTAAAATATTCAAAAATATATGCATTGTATTCTTCATTGATCTTCAAGTTGTTCTTGATGATTTTCCTTGTTTGATCTTTACATTTTCTTGTTTTGTGTCTTTTCTTGTTTTTCATATGCATTCTTGAATTATTAGTGTCTAAACATTAAAAATTTCTAAATTTGGTGTCTTGCATGTTTTTCTTTTCTTAAAAATTTTCAAAAATATGTTCTTGATGTTCATCATGATCTTCAAAGTGTTTTTGGTGTTCATCTTGACATTCAAAGTGTCCTTGCATGCACCTATTGTTTTGATCTTAAATTTTTATGTTTTGTGTCATTTTTTTTGTTTTTTTCTCTCGTCATTAAAAATTCAAAAATAAAAAATAATATCTTTCCCTTATTTCACTCATAAAATTCGAATTTTGGGTTGATTTAGTCAAAACTTTTAAAATTTGATTGTTTCTTGTTAGTTAAGTCAAAAATTCAATTTAAAAATTCTATCTTTTCAAGTCTTATACAAAAATCAAATCTTTTTTTCATTTTTCTTAATATTTTCGAAAATTTTAAAATTGATTTTCAAAATCTTTTTCTTATTTCTACTTCATATTTTCAAATTTATTGCTAATATTTAATGTTTTGATTCAAAAATTTCAAGTTGTTACTTGCCTATTAAGAAAGGATCAATCTTTAAATTCTAGAATAATATCTTTTAGTTTCTTGTTAGTCAAGTAATCAACTTTAATTTAAAAAATGAAATCTTTTTAATTTCCTTTCCAAATCTTTTTTCAAAATAAATTCCAATCATATCTTCCAATCATATCATTTTCAAAACTTAATTTCAAAATCTTTTTCTAACTTCATATCTTTTCAAAATTGATTTTCAAATCTTTTTCAATTAACCACTTGACTTTTTGTTTTAATTTTAAAAGTCTACTATTTTTATTTTTTTCAAAATCACCTAACTACTTTTCTCTCTCTAATTTTCGAAAACCACTAACAAATTTTTCAAAATTCTTTTTAATTAACTAATTGTTCTAAATTTTAATTTTAGTTTATTTCTTTTGTTAAATTCGAATTCTAACTAATAATTAAAATAAAAACAAAAAATATTTTTCTTTTCTTTTAAATTAAAATTCGAATACTCTCTCTCTCTCTCTCATCTCTTTCTATTTATTTTATTTATTTACTAACACTCTTCTTCTTAAAATTCGAACCCTCTCCCTCTCTTTGTGTTCGAGTTCTTCTTCTTCTCCCTTCTTCATTCTATTCTTCTATTCTTCTACTCACATAAAAGAATTTATATACTATGACATAGAAGATTCCTCTTCTTTTTTGTTCTCTTTTTTTTCATATGAGCTGGAGCAAGGATAAGAACATTCTTGTTGAAGCTGATCCTGAACCTGAAAGGAATCTGAAGAGGAAGCTGAGAGAATCTAAAGCACAAAACTCTGGAAAGGACCTAACAGAAATTTTTGAAAAAGAAGAAGACATGGCAGCCGAAAATAACAACAATGGTGGAGATGCAAGGAAGATGATTGGTGACTTTACTGCACCTACTTCTGACTTCTATGGAAGAAGCATCTCAATTCCTGCAATTGGAGCAAACAACTTTGAGCTTAAGCCTCAATTAGTTTCTCTAATGCAGCAAAATTGCAAGTTTCATGGACTTCCGTTGGAAGATCCTTATCAGTTCTTAGCTGAATTCTTGCAAATCAGTGACACTGTCAAGACCAATGGGGTTAATCTTGAGGTCTACAGACTTATGCTTTTCCCCTTTGCTGTAAGAAACAGAGCTAGTACATGGTTGGACTCACAACCTAAAGAAAGCATGAACTCTTGGGAAAAGTTGGTCAATGCTTTCTTGGACAAATTCTTTCCACCTCAAAAGTTAAGCAAGCTTAGAGTGGAAGTCCAAACCTTCAAAGAAAAAGAAGGTGAATCGCTCTATGAAGCTTGGGAAAGATACAAGCAATTGATCAGAAGGTGTCCTTCTGACATGCTTTCAGAAAGGAGCATCCTATGTATATTTTATGATGGTCTATCTGAATTGTCCAAGATATCATTGGACCACTCTGCTGGTGGATCTCTTCATCCGAAGAAGACACCTATAGAAGCCCAGAAACTCATTAAAATGGTTGCGAATAACCAGTTCATATATACTTCTGAAGGAAATCCTTTGAATAATGGGGTGACTCTGAAGAAAGGAGTTCTTGAGATTAATACTCTAAATGTAATATTAGCTCAGAATAAAATATTGACCCAGCAAGTCAATATGATTTCTCAGAATCTGATTGGAATGCAAGCTTCATCCGACAGTACTGAAGAAGCTTCCTCTGAAGAAGAAGCTTATAACCCTGAGAATCCTGCAATGGAAGATGTGAATTACATGGGAAAATCCTATGGAAACACCTATAATCCTTCATGGAGAAATCATCCAAATTTCTCATGGAAGGATTAACAAAAGCCGAATCAAGGCTTCAATAATAATAATAATGGTGGGAGAACTAGGTTTGGCAATAGCAAGCCTTTTCCATCATCTTCTGAGCAACAGACAGAGAATTCTAAGTAGAGTCGCTCTAACTTAGCAACCATAGTCTCTGATCTATCTAAGACCACTCTTAGTTTCTTGACTGAAACAAGGTCCTCCATTAGAAATTTGGAGGCACAAGTGGGTCAACTGAGTAAAAGAGTTACTGAAATCCCTCCTAGTACTCTCCCAAGCAATACAGAAGAGAATCCAAAAAGAAAGTACAAGGCCATCAATATAACCAACATGGCCGAACCTGTAGAGGAGGAAGAGGCAGTGATTTCCAGTGAGGAAGACCTCAATGGACGTCCACTGGCCACTAAGGAGTTCCCTAATAAGGAACCAAAGGAATCTGAGGCTCATATAAAGACTATAGAGATTCCACTGAACTTACTGTTGCCATTCATGAGCTGTGATGAGTATTCTTCCTCTGAAGAGGATGAAGATATTATTGAAGAGCAAGTTGCTCAGTATCTAGGAGCAATCATGAAGCTGAATGCCAAGTTATTTGGTAATCAGACTTGGGAGGATGAACCTCCATTGCTCATCAATGAACTAAATACCTTGGTTCAACAGAAATTACCTCAGAAGAAACCGGATCTCGAAAAGTTCTTAAGACCTTGCATCATAGGCACCATGACCTTTAAGAACGCTCAGTGTGACCTTGGTTCAAGTATAAACCTCATGCCACTCTCTGTAATGGAGAAACTAGGGACCTTTGAGGTACAAGCTGCAAGAATCTTACTAGAGATGGCAGACAATTCAAGGAAAGAGGCTTATGAATTTGTGGAGGATTTCTTAGTGAAGGTCGAAGGCTTTTACATTCCTGCTGATTTCATAATCCTAGACACTGGGAAGGATGAGGATGAATCCATCATCCTTGGAAGACCCTTCCTAGCCACAGCAAGAGCTGTGATTGATGTGGATAGAGGAGAGTTAGTCCTTCAATTGAATGAGGACCGCCTTGTGTTTCAGGCTCAAGGACATTCTTCTGTAACCATGGAGAGGAAGCATGAAAGGCTTCTCTCAATACAGAGTCAAACAGAGCCCCCACACTCAACTTCTAAATTTGGTGTTGGGAGGCCATTATCAAGCTCTGAGTCTCTGTGAAGCTCTCTAAGAGCTCACTGTCAAGCTATTGACATTAAAAAAGTGCTTGTTGGGAGGCAACCCAATGTTATTTAATTATATTTATTTATTTTCCATTGTCATATGTTTTCTTTAGGTTGATGATCATGTGAAGTCATAAAAATAATTGCAAAATTAAAGCAAAATGAAAAAATAGCATTAAAAACAACACACCCTGGAGGACAGGCTTACTGGCGTTTAAAGGCCAATAAGGATAGCAGAATGGGTGTTTAACGCCCAGCCTGGCAGCATTCTGGGCATTAAACGCCAGAATGGGCATCACTCTGGGCGTTTAATGCCAGAAAAAGGTGTCTGGCATTTGGCTGGCGTTAAACTCCAGAAAGGGGCAGCAGACTGGCGTTTAACACAGGAAAGGTAGCAGAGCTGACGTTTAACGCCAGAATTGGCACACTTAGGGCGTTTGAACGCCAGGATGGTGCAGGGAGTAGAATTCCTTAACACCTTAGCATCTGTGGACCCCACAGGATCCCCACCTACCCCACCACTTCTTCTCTCCTCTTCACACCTTTCCATAACACTCTTCCCCAAATACCCTTGACCAATTCCATCATTAACTCTTCCCCAAATACCCTTCACCTATCAAATCCTACCCTCTTTCCCATATTCTCTTCACCACTCACATCCATCCATCATAAACCCCACCTACCTCACCATTTAAATTCAAACATTTCCCTCCGTGTCATGGGAGATGGAGAGATTCATCTCAAAGGTCCATCAAGACCACTTCTATGAAGTTGTGGCCAAGAAAAAAGTGATTCCCGAAGTCCCCTTTAGGCTCAAAATGGGTGAATAGCCGGAGATCCGACATGAGATTCGAAGAAGAGGTTGGGAAGCTCTAACCAACCCCATCCAATAAGTCAGAATCTTAATGGTTCAAGAGTTCTATGCCAATGCATGGATCAGTAAGAACCATAATCAAAGTATGAACCCGAACCCAAAGAATTGGCTCATAATGGTTCGAGGGAATTACTTGGATTTCAGTCCGGAAAATGTGAGGTTGGCATTTAACTTGCCAATGATGAGAGGAGATCCTCATCCTTTCACTAGAAGGGTCAACTTTGATCAAAGGTTGGACCAAGTCCTTAGGGACATTTGTGTGGAAGGAGCTCAATGGAAGAGAGACTCAAGAGGCAAGCCGGTTCAACTAAGAAGGCTTGACCTCAAACTCGTGGCTAGGGGATGGTTGGAGTTCATCCAACGCTCTATCATTCCTACTAGTAACCAGTCTGAAGTTACAATAGACCGGGCTATCATGATCCATAGTATCATGAATGGAGAGGAAGTAGAAGTTCATGAGATCATACCTCTAGAACTCTACAAGGTGGCGGACAAGCTCTCTACTTTGGCAAGGTTAACCTTCCTCATCTCATCTGTAACCTATACGATTCAGCTAGAGTTGTCATAGAGTAAGACATCCTCATTGAAGGAGACAAGCCCATCACTAATAAGAGGATGGAGCAAACAAGAGAGCCCACTCATGGACCTCAACAAGAGCATGAAGAAATTCCTCATCAAGAAATCCCTGAGATGCCTCAAGGGATGCACTTTCCTCCACAAAACTATTGGGAACAAATCAACACCTCCTTAGGAGAATTGAGTTCCAACATGGTGCAACTAAGAATGGAGTACCAAGAGCACTCCATTATCCTCAATGAAATCAGAGAGGACCAGAGAGCCATGAGGGAGGAGCAACAAAGGCAAGGAAGAGACATAGAGGAGCTCAAGCACTCCATAAGAACTTCAAGAGGAAGAACTAGCCGCCATCACTAAGGTGGACCCGTTCTTTAATTTCCTTGTTCTTATTTTTCTGTTTTTCGAATTTTATACTTTATGTTTTGTCTATGTTTGTATCTTTATTACATGATCATTAGTGTCTAGTGTCTATGTCTTAAAGCTTTGAATATCCTATGAATCCTTCACCTTTCTTAAATGAAAAATGTTTTTAATTGCAAAAGAACAAGAAGTACATGATTTCGAATTCTATCTTGAAATTAGCTTAATTATTTTGATGTGGTGGCAATACTTTTTATTTTCTGAATGAATGCTTGAACAGTGCATACTTTTGAATTTGTTGTTTATGAATGTTAAAATTGTTGGCTCTTGAAAGAATAATGAAAAGAGAGAAATGTTATTGATAATCTGGAAAATCATAAAATTGATTCTTGAAGCAAGAAAAAGCAGTGAAAAGCAAAAGCTTGCGAAAAAAATATGAAAAAAAAATGGCAAAAAAAAAAGAAGAAAGAAAAAGAAAAAGCAAGCAGGAAAAGCCAATAGCCCTTTAAACCAAAAGAAAAGGGTAAAAAGGATCCAAGGCTTTGAGCATTAATGGATAGGAGGGCCCAAAGGAATAAAATTCTGGCCTAAGTGGCTAAATCAAGCTGTCCCTAACCATGTGCTTGTGTCGTGAAGGTGTCAAGTGAGAAGCTTGAGACTGAGCGGTTAAAGTCATGGTCCAAAGCAAAAAGAGTGTGCTTAAGAGCTCTGGGCACCTCTAACTGGGGACTCTAGCAAAGCTGAGTCACAATCTAAAAAGGTTCACCCAGTTATCTGTCTATGGCATTTATGTTTCCGGTGGTAATACTGGAAAACAAAATGCTTAGGGTCACGGCCAAGACTCATAAAGTAGCTGTGTTCAAGAATCAACATAGTGAAATAAGAGAATCAATAATATTATCTGAATTCTGAGTTCCTATGGATGCCAATCATTCTGAACTTCAAAGGATAAAATGAGATGCCAAAACTGTTCAGAAGCAAAAAGGCTACAAGTCCCGCTAATCTAATTTAAGCTAATCTTCATTGATATTTTTGAGATTTATTGTATTTTATCTTTTTTTATCCTATTTTGTTTTTAGTTGCTTGGGGACAAGCAACAATTTAAGTTTGGTGTTGTGATGAGCGGATAATTTATACCCTTTTTGGCATTATTTTTACATAGTTTTTAGTATGTTTTAGTTACTTTTTATTATATTTTTATTAGTTTTTATGCAAAAATCAAATTTCTGAACTTTACTATGAGTTTCTGTGTGTTTCTATAATTTCAGGTATTTTCTGGTTGAAATTGAGGGACCTGAGCAAAAATCTGATTCAAAGGCTGAAAAAGGACTGTAGATGTTGTTGGATTCTGACCCTCCTGCACTCGAAATGCAATTCTGGAGGTACAGAAGCCCAACTGGAGTGCGCTGAATTGCGTTGGAAAATAGACAAATTGGGCTTTCCAGCAATATTTAATAGTCCATACTTTGCTCGAGATTTGATGGCCCAAACTGGAGTCCAAAGTCAGCCTAAAACTTCTTGGCGTAAAATGCCCAAACTGGCACCAGAATTGGAGTTAAATGCCCAAACTGGCACCTAAGCTGGCGTTTAACTCCAGGAACAGCATATGCACATGAAATCTTCAATGCTCAGCCCAAGCACACACCAAGTGGGCCCCGAAAGTGGATTTCTGTACTATCTGCACTTAGTTACTCATTTTCTGTAACCCTAGACTACTAGTCTAGTATAAAAACTACTTTTAGAGATTTATTTTAGAGGATCTTTTGGAATCATATGTAACTTTTATCATCTATTGTTGACGTTTGGAGACTGGCCTCACGGCCATGCCTAGACCTCTTTTCTCTTATGTATTTTCAACAGTGGAGTTTCTACACCCCATAGATTAAGGTGTGGAGCTATGCTGTTCTTCATGAATTACTGCAAGTACTATTGTTTTTCTTTCAATTCACGCCTACTTCTTCTCCAAGATATACTCTCGTACTTAATTCAGTTAAGTCAAAATGAAGGGGTGACCCGTGACAATCACCCAA
Source organism: Arachis ipaensis (assembly GCF_059453495.1). Taxonomy (NCBI): domain Eukaryota; kingdom Viridiplantae; phylum Streptophyta; class Magnoliopsida; order Fabales; family Fabaceae; genus Arachis; species Arachis ipaensis. Next base: position 61,187,456 of record NC_142444.1, read on the forward strand.
TCTTCGTTACTCGCTTAGCCAAGATCCGCGTGCCTGACAACCACAAAGCAGTCTACATGATGTTCAACGTAGTCATTGGATGACAGCTGGAGTATATTCTCTTGGATATCTAATACACGAACCGAGTCCGTGAGATTAGTATCTTCGTGGTATAGGCTAGAATCATTGGCAGCATTCCTGGGATCCGAAAAGTCTAAACCTTGTCTGTGGTATTCTAAGTACGATCTGGGAAGGGATGACTGTGACGAGCTTTAAAACTGCGAATGTTGGGCGCAGTGACAGTGTGCAAAAGGATCAATGGATCCTATTCCGACACTAGTGGGAACCGACAGATGATTAGCCATGCGGTAGCCGTACTTGGTATTTTTTATCCGAGACGAGAAATTCGACAGTAGATTAGCCGTGCAGAAACCGTAGAAGACCATTTTCACTGGGAGGATCTTACAGCTTGCCATGGAAGGGAGCACGCATGGTTGGAAGAAGGCAGTAGGAAAGGAGAGGTTCAGAAGAAACAAAGCATCTCCAGACGCTTATCTGAAATTCCCACCAATGAATTACATAAGTAACTTTATCTTATTTTATGTTTTATTTATCTTTTAATTATCAAAACCCCATAACCATTTGAATCCGCCTGACTGAGATTTACAAGATGACCATAGCTTGCTTCAAGTCGACAATCTCTGTGGGATCGACCCTTACTCACGTAAGGTTTATTACTTGGACGACCTAGTGCACTTGCTGGTTAGTTGTGCGGAGTTGTGAAAAGTGTGAATCACGATTTCCCACACTAAGTTTTTGGCACCGTTGCCAGGGATTGTTCGAGTTTGGACAATTGACGGTTCATCTTATTGCTTAGATTAGGTAATTTTATTTTATGTTTAAGCTTTTTATTTTATTTTCAAAAAAAAGAAAAAATAAAATAAAAATATTCTTCAGAATTTTTAAGAATGAATTCCAGAGTTTCATGAGATTTGTTAAAACCTGGCTGGCTGTAAAGCCATGTCTAATCTTTTGGACTGAGGTTTCCACTTATCTTTGCAAGAACCTTTTGGTTCCCATCAATTTGGCTGTTGTATTTAATGCTCTGCTAAAGCTTGGTTGGCCATTTGGCCATGTCTAATTCTATTGGACCGAAGCTTTAGACTAACATTGCATGAATCCTGGAATTCTTATTAAAAATTTTGTATCTCTTTATTTTCTTTTTTCCAGAATAATTTTCAAAAATACAAAAAAATTAATAAATCATAAAAAACCAACAATTTTGTGTTTCTTGTTTGAGTTTAGTGTTAAATTTTAAGTTTGGTGTCAATTGCATGCTTTTAAAATATTCAAAAATATATTGATGAGCGGATATTTTATACGCTTTTTGGGGATAATTTCATATAGTTTTGAGTATGTTTTAGTTAGTTTTTAGTCTATTTCTAGTAGTTTTTAGGAAAAATTCATATTTCTGGACTTTACTATGAGTTGTGTGTTTTTCTGTAATTTTAGGTATTTTTCTGGCTGAAATTGAAGGAGCTGAGCAAAAATCTGATTCAGGCTGAAAAAGGACTGCTGATGCTGTTGGATTCTGACCTCCCTGCATTCAAAGTGGATTTTCTGGAGCTACAGAACTCGAAATGGCGTGCTTCTAATTGCGTTGGAAAGTAGACATCCAGGGCTTTCCAGCAATATATAATAGTCCATACTTTGCACAAGAATAGACGACGTAAACTGGCGTTCAACGCCAGTCCTCTGCCCAATTCTGGCGTCCAGCGCCAGAAAAGGATCAAAAACTGGAGTCAAAAACTGGAGTTGAACGCCCAAACTGGCACAAAAACTGGCGTTCAACTCCACAAATGGCCTCTGCACGAAATCTCAGCCCCAGCACATACCAAGTGGGCCCCAGCACACCAAGTGGGCCCCAGAAGTGAGTCTCTGCATCATCCATCATAGTCCACTCATATTTTGAAACCCTAGGCTACTAGTTTAGTATTTAAACAACTTTTAGAGACTTATTTTGTACCTCATGACATTTCAGATCTAAACTTGGTATTCTCTGACGGCATGAGTCTCTAAACCCCATTGTTGGGGGTGAGGAGCTCTGCTGTGTCTCAATGAATTAATGCAAGTATTTCTGTTTTCATTCAAACACGCTTGTTCCTATCTAAGATGTTCATTCGCGCTTAACTGTGATGATGGTGATGAGCTGTGACACTCATCACCTTCCTCAACCCATGAACGTGTGCCTGACAACCACCTCCGTTCTATATCCATTGAATGAGTGTCTCTTAGATTCTTTAATCAGAATCTCCGTGGTATAAGCTAGAACTGATGGCGGCATTCATGAGAATCCGGAAAGTCTAAGCCTTGTCTGTGGCATTCCGAGTAGGATTCAAGGATTGAATGACTGTGACGAGCTTCAAACTCCTGAAGGCTGGGCGTTAGTGACAGACGCAAAAGGATAGTAAATCCTAATCCAACCGGATCGAGAACCAACCGGTGATTAGCCGTGCTGTGACAGAGCGCGTGAGCGTAGTTTTCACTGGAAGGATGGAAGGTAGCCATTGACAACGGTGATCCACCAACACACAGCTTGCCATAGGAGGACGTGCGTGCGTGAATCAGAAGACAGAGGAAAGCAGAGATTCAGAGGACAAAGCATCTCCAAAACTCCAACATATTCTCCATTACTACACAACAAGTAACTTTTAATTTATGCTCTACTGGTTATTCACAATTCAACTGATAAACATAATTGACTTCCTGACTAAGATTTACAAAATAACCATAGATTGCTTCAAACCAACAATCTCTGTGGGATTCGACCCTTACTCACGTAAGGTATTACTTGGACGACCCAGTGCACTTGCTGGTTAGTGGTACGAGTTGTGAAAAGTGTGATTCGCAATTTGTGCTACCAAGTTTTTGGCGCCGTTGCCGGGGATTGTTCGTGTTTGAACAACTGACGGATTATTTTGTTGCTTAGATTAGGAAAAATCTTCTTTTTTTGGTTTAGAGTCTCTTATTATTTATCCCTTGTTAAAACACTTTAAATTTATAGCTCAGTTATTTAGAACGTGGTGTTTATGTTCATGATAATTGGCTATCATATCTTTTAAAACCTTTTTCAAAAATAATTTTTCTATTAAATCCTGTGCCAAACTTTAAGTTTGGTGTTTTCAAAAATAATCTTTCTTAAAATAAGGTCCCATAACTCATTTGGCTACAACATTAATTTGATTGGGTTAGAATCTTTTATACTCTTTTCAAAACATTCTTTTTCAAAAATAATTTTTTCTATTAAATCTTGTGCCAAACTTTAAGTTTGGTGTTTTCTTGTTGATTTCCCTTTGATTTTCGAAAATTTTGTTTGGTTTTCAAAAAATTTTTAAGTTTGGTGTTCTTCCTTCATGTTCTTGTGTTCTTGTGAGTCTTCAAAGTGTTCTTGAGTTTTCCTTGTGTCTTGATCTTAAAATTTTTAAGTTTGGTGTTCCTTGGTGTTTTTCCCTCCAAAATTTTCGAAAACAAGGAGCATTAGATCTAAAAATTTTAAATCTTATTGTTTTTCTCTCTCCTCACTAAATTCAAAAAAATATCTTTTCAAAATATCTTTTCTAACTCCCTATCTTTTCAAAATTTGTTTCAACTAACTAACCAACTTTTTGTTTGTTTCTTAACTTTTTCAAAACTACCTAACTAACTCTCTCTCTCTCAAATTTTCGAAAATATCTCCCCTCTTTTTCAAAAATTTCGTTTTTTTTAACTAATTATTTTTAAAATTTTTTTTTACGAAAAAAAAAAATTATTTTTTAAAATTCAAATTCTTTTTAGTTATTTTATTTTATTTAAGTATTTACTTCTTATAAAATAAAATAAATAAAAAGATAAATCAATCCAAGTTATATCCATAGAAATCCATCATGGACATAAGTGGAAATGAACAGTCCAGGAGGACTCTGGGGTCATATTCTAACCCCTCTACTGCTTCATATGGGAGTAGCATATGCATACCCTCCATTGGAGTTATTAGCTTTGAGTTGAATCCTCAGCTCATTATCATGGTGCAGCAAAGTTGCCAGTATTCCGGTCTTCCACAGGAAGAACCTACAGAGTTTCTGGCACAGTTTCTACAGATTGCTGACACAGTACATGATAAGGAAATAGATCAGGATGTCTACAGACTATTACTGTTTCCATTTGCTGTAAAAGATCAAGCTAAGAGGTGGTTAAATAACCAACCTAAGGCCAGCATAAGAACATGGAAACAGCTGACAGAAAAATTCCTGAATCAATATTTCCCTCCAAAAAGGATGACACAGCTAAGGCTGGACATCCAAGGCTTTAAACAAGGAGATAATGAATCTCTTTATGATGCCTGGGAGAGATACAGAGAGATGCTACGAAAATGCCCCTCTGAAATGTTTTCAGAGTGGGTTCAGTTAGACATCTTCTACTATGGGCTTGCAGAAGGAGCTCAGATGTCTTTAGATTACTCAGCTGGTGGATCTATCCATATGAGAAAGACAATTGAAGAAGCTCAAGAGCTCATTGATACAGTTGCCAGGAATCAGCATCTGTATCTAAGCAGCAACCCTTCCATGAATGAAGAGGTTAAAACAGTAACTGCTGAATTCAGTACTGTAAAACAAGCTGCTGAATTCAATCAGCAATTAGATTTTCTAACAAAGCAGCTAGCTGAATTCAAAGACAGGTTATAGGAGACAAGGATAGCTAATATGCATATGGAAGAACAGTTTAAGCAAACAAAGCAGCAGCTATCAAAGCAAATAGCAGAAGAATGCCAAGCAGTTCAATTAAGAAGTGGGAAAACATTAAATACCCCACCTCAAGGCATCAAAAATTCAAGAAATGAGCAACCCACCAAAGATTCCCCTGAGGACAGTAAGAGCCCAGGGAAAAATAATTCTGGCACTAAAACGCCAGAAAATAGGTGGAAGGCTGGCGCTGAACGCCCAGACCATGCCCAAAACTGGCGTTCAGCGCCAGAAATAAGGCAGGATTGGCGTTCAACGCCAGAAATGGGCAAGAATCTGGCGTTGAAC